>NC_026004.2:29521180-29687169 GCF_000442705.2 Elaeis guineensis | reverse complement strand
AAATAAATTAGGTTTTGACTCAAGAGGGAATCCTCGAAGTCAGTGATTGTGAATCACTTTCAACCTGTGAGTCCTGTCTTCTTGGTAAAATGACCAAGTCACCTTTTACTGAAAAAGGTGAGAGAGCTACTGAGCTCTTGGGCCTAGTACATACTGATGTATGCGAGCCCATGAGCACCAGTGCTAGAGGTGGATATTTCTACTTCATAACTTTCACGGATGACCTATCCCGATATGGATATGTCTATCTGATGAAACATAAGTCGGATTCATTTGAAATGTTCAAACGATTCCAAAGTGAAGTAGAAAAACAAACTGGAAAGAGTATTAAAACTCTTCGATCTGATCGAAGAGGAGAATACCTTTCTAGTGAATTTCTCACATATCTAGGAGAGAATGGGATTCTCTCCCAATGGACTCCTCTAAGAACACCACAGCATAATGGTGTGTCTGAAAGGAGGAATCGGACTCTGTTAGACATGGTCCGATCCATGATGGGTTTTGCTAGCTTGCCGATATCCTTCTGGGGATATGCACTCGAATCAGCCTGTTATCTGTTAAATAGGGTTCCAAGTAAGTCTGTAATTAAGACTCCATATGAGATATGGACAGGGCGTAAGCCAGTACTTTCACACCTTAGGGTCTGGGGGTGCCTGGCCTATGTCAAACGATTAGTCATAGACAAACTTGGACCTAGGTCTGATAAATGCTCATTCATAGGATACCCCAAAGAGACAAAAGGATATTTTTTCTACCATGCTGATGAACAAAAGGTGTTCGTCAGCCTTAAGGCAATCTTTTAGAAAAGGAGTTCCTTAGTGAAGGAACCGTTGCCTCTAAGGTTGAACTTGATAAAGTTCAACAGGTAGAAGGACCGACACCAATAGCTGAACCTGAGTCGGATATGATTAGATCAGATCCGGAACCCAATATACCTGCACCATTAAGGCGATCCGATAGAGTACCGCGTCAGCCGGACAGATACTACGGTTTCTTGGTCTGAGACGGTGATCCCATCGAACTTGATGAGAATAATGAGGATTCGATCACCTATATGGATGCAATGCAGAGACCTAATTTCGAGAAATGGCTTGAAGCCATGAAATCCAAAATGGAGTCCATGAAGGTCAACAATGTATGGACATTGGTTGACCCACCTGAAGGGGTTAAACCCATTGGGTGTAAATGGGTCTTCAAAAGGAAGAGGGGCGCAGACGGAAAGGTGGAGACCTATAAAGCCCATCTGGTCGCCAAGGGGTATCGTCAACGTTATGGTATTGACTATGACGAGATGTTTTCCCCTGTGGCAATGCTCAAATTCATTCGGATAATACTTGCAATAGCTGCCCATCTGGATTATGAGATCTGGCAGATGGATGTAAAGACAGCTTTCCTGAATGGAGAGCTGATCGAAGAGGTGTATATGATACAACCTGAGGAGTTTACATCCACAGATGAGTCCAAGGTGTGCAAGCTTCAGAGATCCATTTATGGACTGAAGCAAGCTTCTCGGAGTTGGAACATGCGTTTTGATAAGGTGATCAAAATGTATGGCTTCATTAAGAATGGAGAAGAGCCCTGCATCTGTAAATGGGCAAATGGTCCAGTTGTAGTATTCCTTATCTTGTACGTGGATGACATTCTCTTAATCAAAAATGACATCCCCGCACTACAGGGAATAAAAGTTTGGTTGTCATCACAGTTCTCCATGAAGGACTTGGGTGAAGCATCCTACATCCTAGGAATGAAGATCTATAGGGATAGATCTAAAAGGATGCTTGGGTTATCCCAGTCCATGTACATAGACACTGTGCTGAAGAAGTTTGGCATGGAGAATTTCAAGAAGGGCTATCTACCGATAGGCCATGGAATTTCTCTCTCTAAGAAGGATTGTCCGACAACTCCTGAAGAGAGAGAGCGTATGAGTAGAGTCCCATATGCTTCAGCCATGGGATCTATCATGTACGCCATGACATGTACAAGATCAGATGTGGCATACTCACTAGAAGTAGTGAGTAGATACCAATCTGATCCTGGAGAAAACTACTGGAAAGTGGTTAAAGCCATCCTTAAGTATTTGAGAAATACTATAGACTAATGGTTGGTTTATGGCAAGTCAGATCTGAAACTTGTGGGGTTCACAGACTCCAGCTTCCAATCTGACCATGATGACAGCAGGAGCGTATCGGGTTATATCTTTACTCTGAATGGTGGAGCCATCTGCTGGAAGAGTTTCAAGCAGCATACTGTGGCAGAATCTGTTTGTGAAGCGAAGTACATCGCAGCATCGGATGCCGCGAAGGAAGCTGTGTGGCTGAGGAAATTCATCAACGAGCTCGGAGTAGCACCCTCCCTCGATGGTCTAGTCCTGCTCTACTGCGACAGCACTGTGCCATAGCTCAGGTGAAGCAACCCAAAGCACATCAGCGGACGAAGTACATCTTGCACCGCTTCCACCTGGTCTGAGAGATCGTGGATCGAGACGACGTCGACCTTCAGAAGATCGACGGAAAGGAGAACCTAGCCGACCCCTTCACTAAAGCCCTGGCGATAAAGGAGTTCGACAACCACAAGTCGAAGATGGGTATTAGATATTGTGCCGAGTGGCTTTAGGACAAGTGGGAGTTGTTGGGAAATGTGTCCCAAAAAGCCAATCGTCAAGCTGTTGACGGTTGAGCAACCAAGTATTGTAATTGATTTGTTAATAAATAAAATATATTTGGCATCTTCATCATAAGCTTTCATCTTCTAATGAACTTCGTTGTTATGATGAAGTTCTTAGGACTATTTAAGTTCGATAAAGAGAGGATTTATCGATTAGTCCTTAAAACTGTTCACGATCAAATGATAGGTTGTTAATAAGGATGACAGCTTCTATCGAGCATAGGTTGCTGTAGGCCATATGGGTTAGTTGTCCTCTTAACCAAAGAGTGTGGAGACACTGGTATGGCATACAGGTGAGATGTAAGGGTACATCATCATTGAATGTGACCAACTCCAGAGCATTCTGCTGTCGAGAATGTCTCTGATGGGATATAGGTATAAGTGTCCCTTAGACTTGAGATCGCCTCAGTGACTTGCAAGCAACTCACTGTGCTTTGGTACTGGACTAACTGAATTTCTAATTCAGGGATGGAAGGCTTCTGGGTACAGTCAAGTACTTACGAAGTCAGAGTATGATTGAGATGGGATTGACCACTCCAAGAGTTGGAGAAGAATGAGTCGCTGTATTTCAATTTAGCAAAACCTTGGCCAGGGTAATCCATCAGATGGATTTGATATTTTGAAATACAATGTGGACAACCTGATCAGAGTTGACAGTTAAACTCTGGGGTGTCCTATGATCATTTTGGTCAAGGGAATGAATTATATGAAAACTATATCCGCATGGGTTCTAAAGATGTTGTTCTACACATTCGACCTATCCGATCATCGGGTACCATTGCTAGATGGTCACTTCGATTGGTATAGGAATTTGTTCCTATGCTACCGGCTTAGGTTCGGACCTATGAGGTCACACACATTAGAGTTCATGATCCGATCAGATGGTTGATCAATGATTAAGAATCGTTCTAGGGTTAAATGATCAATACGATTGACATTTTACCCAGTGCAAGTGTTGCAGGAGGATCTATTAGCAATTTGATTGCTGATTGACTTAATTTGATTAAGCCAATGGGCTGAGATTAAGTCTAATTAAATATAATTTAATTAGATTTAGTTTGGGCTTGATTGGATCAAGTCTAATTGGTTTATTGGATAAGCCAAGTGCAAGAAAAAACTAGTCCTAGTTCAACTAGGACTTGGGTCAATCTAATTTCTAATTTGATTAGAAAATTAAATCAAATTTAAATCTAATTTAATCTGATTAAATTAGGTTCTTAATTAGGTTAAGATCTATTTTAATTGGATTGATCTAATTTTGATTTGATTTGGTTTGAAAAACCAAATTAAAACAAGTCATAAGACAGAATCCTAGTAAGACTAGGATTCCACCTTGCGCCACATAATCCTTCTCCACGCCCTCTCTCTTATTCAATGCCAATCTCCACTTATTTTGTGTGACAAAAGCCCTCTCCCAGATCTCTCCCACGTTCACAAAAGGTCTCCTCTCTTCTTTCTTACATGGAAGGTGGTTTGGATCAAATCTAAAAGGAATAAGTTTGGATTTCGAATTCTATGAGATAGAGTTTTAGAAATCCAAAACTCTTTCAATTTTGCATCGAATTTATCTAAATTTTTTTTGGAATTTTTGTGACTTTTAGGGTATATATTTTACATCCTTTTTTGGTTATCCATGCATAAAAATATGGAGGAGGTGCTCAAGAGTTGGGCATCCCTTAACTTGCCATGTTTGGATAAGCCTTGACTAGGTGTTTGACCTAGACAAGGACTCTATCATATCTCTCTATATAAGATGAGTTTCTTCATAAAATTTTAGGATAAGTTAGAGATTTGAGAGACCTTTGTGCCATCCAAAAATTAGAGAGAAATACCTTTGGGTCGTGGAGATATAAAAGATGCAAGTTTGGGTGTCTAGAGAGAAAAACGTGAAGAAGAAGAGGGTCTTCTTCTAGGTTTTTGTTTTCATATCTTTCCTCCCTCCATCTTGAGTTTCCTGAGAGTGTATTAGATCTGAAACTCCTCCTTCTACTTTTCATCTTTGGAAGAGTCCAAATCAAGAAGAAGGAGGTACCTGATCAACCATCAAAGAAGGATCAGCGCAGTACTAGCATACTGTGCTGATTTCCTGAAGCAGGACTTCTGATCGAGATTCGTGGGCTCGTGTGGACGACTCCTAGAGACCGGACATGTGTGTGGCTTGCAACATCATCCTCAAGCTCGGATCAGCAAGGTTAGAATGTCTAACCTGCAAGGTAATAGATCTGATCTATTGTTTAATACATACATTAGATGTGGTATAGAAACATGTTGATATGATCAACATGTAGTTCATGCTATATTTATATATTTTAATTTTTGATTTAATGCTATGTAATAATCATGTAATAGGACTTAGATCTAGGGATTCTCTAGTTTTAAAAAATAAATTTTGATTTATTTTAGTCTTCCGCTGTATGATCTTGAAAAAGTTTCAAGATCTAATCCTGAAATCCTAGATCTGGTTCCTTCACGTCCTAGATAGGTCGTCCCACTGCATGGGTCGTCCTACCGCATGCCATGAGCCAAAATGCAGCATGTCGGCTATCCAATGAAAGGGGATGACCCAGATGGGTCGTCCCATTTTGTATCAACCTAATTTTTCATATATTTAAGGTTCAAAACTTATCAGAATACTTCCAAATGCTCTCAAATGGCTTCAAATCAATTGGACACTCTCAGAAGGCTTCGAAAATTTTTTCAATTTACAGAAACTTCAACTTTGGCACACTTGATGAAACTTTTCAAATCTAATTTTTTGGACTATCTGAAATATCACAAAAATATTCTTCAAGAATAAGAAATACATTAGTAGTCTCTTCAAATGATTTACGATCATCAAAATCAATTCTTGGAGTAATAATTTAGATCTAATTTTATATGCATATATATGATATATATTTATGTGTTAAAATTTAAAAATTATTTTTATATTTTAAAATTTACTTTCATACAAAAAATTTAGATTTGAAATATGATTTTAGAATCTAAAATTTATGTTTGTGCATGAGGATTTTGGTCATGAAAAAATTATTAATTAGGTCATGTAATAAGATTGCATTTAAAATTTTTGATTTGAGTCATATGGGTCTAATTCGATTAAGTAATTAATCAAATCGAGTCAAGTATTGATTAGGATCAGATCAATTAAATTAATGATCATATAATTATTATTAATCAAATCAATTGAATCCCATATGTAGAATTGATTAACTTAAGGACCTAATTTGACTCGTTGGTTTGAGCCCGATTCACTTGAGCTAATCAATTTTGATCAATCGACTTATTGGTGTCTAAGCTAAGTTAATAAGATGTGATTATTTAATTGATTTCGTTAGCCAATCTGGTCAATTTATTGGTGTCTAAGGAAGGCAATAAGGAGACCCCCACTGATCTCTACTTACCTGGTGAATTTGAAAGATTGGATCTTGAATTAGGTTGCTTAGCAGTTTGGTTTAGCCCATGCCAATTAGATCGATCATATGATGACTGATTAGATGAGATCTAAATCTAAATCTCTCCATAAATATTAAGTCCATAGGTCTTCCATCATTGTAGATGTACGGGCATGCTATCGATGTTGATTATTCTCGACTGGTTACAGTGGTTCAGTTACATCGATAACACGCAATCACTGTATTAGCAAAGAGTTGCTCCAAGAAAAGGATGGGGTTGGGCTCAATAACTGTTAGGTGAGGGATCCAATGATGACCTTGCACTTGCTTATGAATGGTGGGTCGAACTTAAATAAGAAGTGTGGACAATAACTATTAGATGAGCTCACATGACTTAGAGATCAAGTTGCTGTAATATGCTTAAAGAAGCATCTAGGTAATGAGTTGCCTACACATCGGTGTGCATGTTATGAATAACTGTTAGATGAGATGCATGTCATCAGTGGAACCGCAGTATCCACTAGAAATCTTTTATCATGTTAGGATTTTTATTTCTTTTCTGAAGAGTAGAGGGATCCAATAAATTAGTGAGAGTCATTATTTACATCTTAAAGTCTCTAGAAGTAAATATAAATATTAAGTACAAAAGTCTAACTTGAATCTCTACTCTCGTAGTTAAACCATCATGTCAGCCTCAAACCCTCTAGCCCGCATCTTTGAAATCAATCATTTGATCGATAATAATTTCAAAGACTGGCTCAGAAATCTCAAGATTATCTTGATCTCAAAAAAGTTAAGCCATATTCTCGACCAAAATCTCATAGTGCTGCCAAACCATCCTACTGCTGAGTAAAAGGCTGCTTTTGAGAAGTGAACGGATGAAGATAGTCGGATTAAGTGCTCTGTGCTAGCGTCCATGTCAAATGAGTTGCAAAGCCAGCACAATCATATGTCTACTATCTGAGTTATGATCACTCACCTACAAGAGTTGTATGCTGAGCAGAGCCGTACTGCATGCTTCGAAGTATCCAAGAGACTCTTCAATCTGAAGATACGCGAAGGGTAGTCTGTCCATAAGAACTGTATGATAGTGATCAAGGACATTGAGGAGCTTGGGAAGCTCAGGCTAGATATACAAAAAGAATTACAGATGGATCTGATCCTTCCATCCCTTACCATTTCATATAGTCAATTCAGTGTGAATTTTCATATGAACAAACTTGACTGCACTATTTTCGAACTCGTCAACATGTTGGTCACTACGGAGGGTACCTTGAAGAGTTCAAGAAGCACTATTCTCATTGTGGAGCGGACTTCTTCTTCCAAGAGAAAGTCTACTGGAAAGAAAAATATTAAATCTACGAAGAAGCAGAAGAAACAGAGCAAGTCAAAGAAGGATGGTCTAAGGGCAGCTGAAGCAAAGAAAAAGTATTTCCACTGTCATGCTGAAGGCCATTGGAGGAGAAACTATCCAAAATATCTAGAGAGCTTAAAGATCAAAATGGATGATAAATCTTCTGAAGGTATGCTCGTAATTGAATCTAACCTTATGATTTCTTCTACTTGTAGTTGGGTATTAGACTCTGACTCGAGTGCTCATATATGTACCTTAATGTAGGGTCTGATAGAAAGTAAGAGGTTAAGAGAAGGTGACATGATCCTTCGGGTTAGCAATGGAGAAAAAATTGCTGTAGAGGTCGTTGGTATTTATCTTCTTCGATTATCGTCTGATGTTAGATTAGATTTGAAAGACTATTATTATGTTTTTGTAGCTAGTCAGAATTTAATTTTTGTATCTGTGCTAGACAGAAAGATTTTAAAATTAGTTTTAATAAAAAAATTTATTTTATTTATTTATGAAATAAATTAGTTGCATGAGGTATTTTAATTGACAGTGTTTATCACTTGCATGTTGATACGAATGTGAGCCTAAATGAGCAAATAGTGAGTGCTGTAGGCCAAAAAAGATCCAAAAATAAAATTAACCAAAAGTACTTGTCGCACCGTAGACTAGGCCATATTGGAAAAGACAGGATAAACAGACTGAAAAAGGATGGGATCTGTGGCTCTCTTAATCCAAAGTCGTATCTAGCTTACAAATTCTGTCTTCGAAGAAAAATGATCAAGTTACTCTTTGTAGAACATCGGGAGAGAGTCACTGAGTTACTTGCCCTGGTACACACCAACGTGTGTGGGCCATTTGATGTGCAGACCAGGAATGATTATACCTACTTCATTATCTTTACTGATGATCTGTCTAGGTACGAATATGTGTATCTGATGAAACACAAGTCTAAGACCTTTGAAAAGTTCAAAGAATTCAGGCATGAAGTAGAAAAGTAGATAGGCAAACTCGTTAAGGTTCTTTGATTTGATCGAGGAGGTGAATACCTTAATCAAAAATTTTTAGATTATCTTAAGGATAATGGCATAGTCTCTCAATGAACCCCTCCTGAAACACCTCAACTCAACGGAATATCCGAAAGGAGGAACATGACTCTATTGGATATGGTCAGGTCCATGATGAGCTTCACTGATCTACCCTTATTTCTTTGGGGATATGCCTTGTTAACTGCCATTCACTTGTTGAATAGGGTTCCATCAAAGTCCATTCCTACAACACCATATGAGATATAGTTCGGTAAGAAATCGAGTCTAGGTTATCTTAAGAATTGGAGATGTCCGACCTATGTTAAGAGATAGATAGCGGATAAGTTGAAGGATAGATATATTATAGCTCACTTTATAAGATATCCAAAAGAATCTATGGAATACTACTTTTACTTTTCACAAGATCATAATATGACTGTGAGTCGAAACACCATATTCCTGAAAAATAGTTTATCCAGGATGACGGCAGTAGGAGGTCAGTGGAGCTCGAAGAGAAAGTCTCTGAAAAGCCAAGAGCTATAGATCCTTAGGAATCCATAGTCCATGAGCCAGTAGTTGATGTTCCTCTCTACCTCGTAGATCTAACAGGATCTTTCGACCTCCTGAAAAGTACATAGATATGCTTACGGAGGAAGTAAAAAAAATATTCCTTATGAGAGATAGGGGTCATAGTGATGATCCTACTACCTTTGATGAGGCGATGACTGATATCGATTTTAAAAAATAGTTAAATGCTATAAAGTCAAAAATTAATTTGATGCACTCGAACCAAGTCTGGACTTTAGTGGATCTACTTGAGGGTATTATACCCATTGGATGTAAATGGATCTACAAAAGGAAGATAGGTACTGATGGTAAGGTAGAGACCTATAAAGCTAAGCTTGTGGCTAAAAGTTATAATCAGTGCAAGAGTATTGACTATCAGAAAATCTTCTCATCCGTAGCCATGCTGAAATCCATCTGCACTTTACTTGCTATTACGGCTTACTATGATTATAAAATCTGACAGATGAATGTAAAAACTGCTTTCCAGAATAGATATCTTGAGAAAGATATCTATATAGAGCAGCCTATGGGTTTTACGTCCGATGATGGTGATCATAGAGTCTGCAAGCTGCAAAAGTTCATATACAGATTAAAGCAAGCTTCTCGGAGTTGGAACCATCATTTTGATAAGGCAATCAAATCGTTTGATTTCATCAAAAATGAAGAGGAACCTTATGTATACAAGAGGGTCAGTGGGAGTGTGATTACCTTCCTCGTATTATACGTAGATGATATTCTCCTTATTGAGAATGACATTCCCATGCTAACCATGGTCAAAAGATGGTTGTCTAAGAAATTCTCCATGAAAGACTTAGGGGAAGCATCCTATATTCTCGGAATAAAAGTCTATAGGGATAGACCTAAATGAATGCTTGATCTTCACAAAAGCTGTACATAGAGAAGGTGCTGAAGAAGTTCAGTATGAAAAACTCTGAGAGAGGTCTCTTACCTCTTAGGCATGGTATTAGTCTTTTCAAGATGATGTGTCCGACCACATCTGAGAAGATTCAGTACATGAGTAGGATTTTTTATGTCTCGACCATAGGGAGCCTCATGTACGCCATGCTATATACTCAACTTGATATTGCTCTTAATATGAGTGTCACGAGCAGGTATCAGTCGAATCCAGATGAGGAGTACTGGATAGCTGTGAAGAACATCCTTAAGTACTTAAGAAGGACTAAGGATTTGTTCTTGATCTTTGAAGGTGATTCTGAATTGTAAGTCGAGGGATATACAGACTCAGACTTCATATCTGATCCTGATGATAGAAAGTCTATGTCAGGATATGTGTTCATTTGCAATGATGGCGCAGTCAGCTGGAAGAGTTCCAAGCAACCCTTCATAGTAGATTCGACCACGGAGGCTGAGTATGTCGCTGCTTCGGATGCTACAAAGGAAGGCTTATGATTCAAGAAGTTCATCGCAGAACTTGAGGTTATAACATCAAATGCCATACCACTCTACTACAACAACCATGGAGCCATAGCACTTGCTAAGGAGTCGATGTCTCATAAAAAATCTAAGCATATCGAGCGACGGTTTCATATCATATGCGACTACTTCGAAAAGAAACATGTCGAGGTGTGAAGAGTAAACTCCACGGATAACATGGCAGGCCCGCTGACTAAGCAGTAGAGCCAACCGAAAATGAAAGTCCACCTTGAGAAGATGGGACTTAGATTTGTGGCCAATTGACTTTAGTCAAAGTAAGAGATTGTTAGATGTATGTCCTATAAGCCAATATGACTGATACATTATAATAAATCTAGGACACAATTTTATACTTAATACATTGATATAATTAATAAAAGGATAAATTTATTTTTTATTCAAGTATGATGTGTCCTTGAATCATCCATGAAATTAGTTTCGATAAATATTTTTAAAGTGTTGAGAATTAGAGATATGTATTTAATTCCTAAATGCTCCTGATCATAGTATCATCATGAGCATAGTGATAGATCTGGATAGACTGATGCACAAATTACTTTCTTCGGGATAGATGAGTCTCTGATCTACTATGTAGAGATACAGGATGACGAGTGTGAGTAGTTATTAGAGAATAACTAGTACTGAACGTGACCATACGAGAGATCACTTAAATTTTTATTCGATCGTCAGTAATTATCTCAATGCTATAGTTGTGTGACTGGTCCTTTGACTTAAGATGGTACTGCTACTCACAGTGAGGCTGCTGGAGTTTGACTGATACATAAATATGGATCTCAATGAGCCCTTGTAGTAGATGTTGGCGATAATTGATCCACTATAGGAGTGAGATGCACATCAAGATAGGATCTATCGACTTTGATAGAGAGGAGTAGTCCTATGAAATTTGAAAGGCTAAGTCCAAAAGTTTATGGTCACAGTAGTATGATTGATGAAAAAGAGTTTTCATAGAAGTTATAACCGGACTTGAACTAATCGAATCTATCATGTGACTGATGATGAGGTTTGATGATTTATCCATGACCTGCCATCTAGTCGGGACTCACGATAGAGGATTGAATCATATGTTAAGTACACTTAGAGGTTCATTTCAGTTTTACTAGGTTGCTACTACATACTGCTAGGTGTCACTGGTAGATTGTGAGAGCTCACTAAGATTGTTCTGGATCGACAATCCTTGCTGAGTTAGAGTGAAATTGTTCCGACTTATTAAAAAAAATTTCAATGATACGATAATAGAGATCATTGTATATCTCACTACCAGATAAAATTGAACCAATGGGATCATACAACAAAGGGATTAGGTCTGAAATTAGCAATTGAGCTTATGAAGTATCAATTGGATTTAGAGAAACTCATTGGGTTCATGATAACCTTGCTAGCACATGGTTGAACCCAATTCCTCTTTTCGTTGGGATTACTTATTTGATAAGATAATTCTAACTTAATTACCTACTAATAACCTATATGAATAAGATTTGTGGGACTTCAATTGTTGGGTGTCTAAGGTTATGGATCATATAAATTAAGGGTGCAAGTCCCTAATTAATTTTCTTGATAGTTATTCTTGGGCGCCACCTTGATTTGATCAAGTTGGGCATGTCCATTGATTAGAGGGCCTTTAGTTCTCTTATGAGGCATCTCTTGGGTGTGTTTTGGGGTGTCTAATTATGGATGCAAGGGCTCCAATTGTTGGCACCTAAAGGGTCTCCTAAAGTAAGTTGGATAACTTAGGTTAATAGGAAACCCAATGCAAATAGGACTTGTGTTATGTGATTGAATAGGATTCAATCTTTGTGCCTATTTAAAGGGACCTCCTCTAAGGTCCCTAGAGCATCCAAACTAGCAACCCCACATGCCAAAAGAAAAGTCCCACTCCCTCTCTTCCTCTCCCTTTCTCTTCCCTTGGGCGTCCCATACCCCCTTTCTCTGGGGATGCGCATCCCAAGGAGTCCCACACCCAAAAGCTATTCGGTGCCTCTTTCTTACTGGTTTCTAGCATCTGATAGTAGCACATAGTAAGGGGATAAACTCTAGAGAAGAGGAGAAGAAGAAGATCAAGAAAAAAGATCAAGCATTGATCGCGATTCAGGCTTCATTCAGATTTAGTAGGCTAAATTTTGGAGAACAAAAATTTAGATTAAAGAGGGCTGTTCCAGGCTGATCCCGAGTGGATACTCGTAAAGGTCAGACACTTGTGCAGCTAAGAAAAAATTTTTTCTCTTTCAGATTCAGATTTGAAGAAAAAGATTGCGAAACAGGTATGTAATTTGATCACAATCTGAATTTCAGCATATATCAATTTCAGCATATGAGATAAATATATGTGGTTTTATGTTTTCATACATGCATAATTTAGATTAAAAGCATTCTAATCTTATTCTCCGATGTGGTGTTTAGAAAATAAAATTTTGAAATATATATGCATGCACCAAATCTCGAATTCTAACAAATGTCATCTTTTCGAAAGAGAAAGAGTTAAGATATGTAACTAGGACCACGATTATGCACTATAGCCATTGATAAACTAGAGAGGAACTAGATAACTAATTAAAGCAAGAAAGTTAAAGATAAATGTAAAAATAAATTAATGGTCAAGATACAGAAAATGATAAATTGTTTGATTAGTAGAAGGGCCATTTTTCTTATGTTACATTCCGTTGTTTATACTTAGAGTTGTGGTCAATTTCATAACAATATGTGTCCAGTGTTTGTACTTGCCCATGCTTATGCTCTACTTTGCCCGACTATTTCAACTACCACAACTATTGCCTTCCCACTCACCACATCTCGTGAACAATCAAATTTTAATTATGTAATCTTTTGCTACATCCGATCCCTTTGGTTAGGTCAATAGGATAGTTCACCATATATGATAGATCGGTGTGACATTGGTATTCTCTCAACCTTTTTACTGGCTACTAGGTCATACAGTCCTTCCATTCAGTTTGTTAAGTACCAAACCCAAATAACTTCTTGGTTACTTAGATTGCTCCTTAAGTTTGATCGAATGATGTAATACCCGGCCTATTTGGGCCTTAAACCCAGCCCAAAGGCCTACAAAGCCCAACAAAAAAAAATGAAAAAGACTCCCGAGAGTCTTCTTCTTCCTCCCGACCGGCTCCTAATCGGAGTCGAAAAACACCCCGAGGAGAAGTCAAACTCCTCCCCTCCGACCCTATTTAGAGAGGAGACTCTTCTCTCTTTCCCCACCAAAAAAATCAGGAGCCAAAATGGCAAGGATCATCGAAAATCACTCGCGGAAGCCGTCACCGTGCTCGCCTCGATTTTTCGCCAGAGAGGTCACCGAAGCTCGAGGTAAGCCCCGGCTTCTCTTCCTCTTTTCTCCTCCTTCCTTCCCTTGCTTGTGTGCATGATCGTCGATGACCGGGCTCGTCGGATTTTGTTGGAAAAAAAATCCTTTGTTTCGTCCAAAAGAAACCATGGGAAGAAAAAAAAAAGAAGAGAGAGGATTTTCTCTCTCCTCTCTCTCCCTCTTTTTTTCTCTCCCTTCAGCCTGAACCCTATTTTCTCTCTCTAAAAATAGACTTTCTCTCTCTATATTATTTTTCTCTCTTGATGGATTTCTCTCTCTCTTAAAGTTATTTTTTTAAGATTAGCATAGTGAAAGACTTCTTTTTGATGATTTTGATCGAGTTTAGTGAAGAGTCCGATCCTAAGTAAGGTTTTGATTTATGGATTTGTTTAGATTTAATTTTAATGCAAGAATATAATTTTGAATAATAGGCATTGAAGAATCTCCTAAAGGTTAATCAATCTGTTCGTTCAGTGGTCTGTAAAAAGTAAGTAATGAATTATCTTTTTGAGATATTTCATATTTATTTTGAAAGCAAATATAATTATTCTTAGAATTATGCATGATTTATGAAATTATGTTTTGAAAGAAAAGTGATTCTGAAATACTATGGATTATTGATTTTGCATATATTCAGTAAAAATTATGATATATTATGATACAAAAGTATTTTGATACAGATCGGATTTATGCTCTCAGCCTAACTATGTTTCAGTGGGCCCCGCCAATGGAGATTATACATTGGTACTCAGTGGATCCTATCAGTGGGGGTTATGCGCTGTTATTTAGTGGACCCTGCCAGTGGGGATTGTGTGCTAGAATTTAGTGGACCCTGCTAGTGGGGGTTGTGTGCTGGTATTCAATGGACCCCGTTAATAAGGGTTAAACGCTGGTCATAGTCGAGGCTGTTAGGTTATGAATGTTTTGATTCGAATCAGATTTATGATTATATTGTGTATAAATATTTGAAAAGATTGGATTTATATTGAATTAGCATAAAATATATTTTTATATTTATTCACAGTATTATTCTTGAATATTATATAATATCTGAAATGTCTAGTTGAGATATTTATTACTTACTAGGCTGTTTAGCTCATTATCTTTCTTTTTATTTTTTTTCAGATTCAGATATTAATTACGAGTGTAGTAATAATATTGGGACAGAGCTTTTAGAGGCGAGATTTAGCATTGTCAATTTCATTAAACTTAGAACTATTGTTTTATTTTGTAGTGAAACTTTATTGGATGTAAGACATTTGATTTAGTTATTTGAATTAAAGATGAATAATAATTATTTTAATTTTATTCTATTGTGATGCATTAATATCGTGATGAGATACCTTGCATGTTTATAGAGAGAGTTCTTCATAAATATGTGGCGGTTACCATGATCTTCAGCTCACAATTTCGGATCGAGAGCATAACAAATAATATCAAAACTTTAGTATTTGGGCTTACATACTTGATTCAAGAACCCCTTTGGACTAAAATTCCCTTTGTTGTACTCTCTCTCAAAGCTATTATGTGTATTATGATCCAAGTATCAAGATATGGTGTAAACTATGCCTCCTCATCTTACCATCTATTGTTGACAGGAGGTTGATATGATGTATTGAACACCACTAGAGCCATCAAAACGGGCCTTGGCCCACGGACTGGCCCATTTAGACCCTTAAAATAGTAGGGCTGGGCCAGTGTTTTAGCAGTCCGTTCAACAAAAGGGCTTTTTAACCCGACCCGTTTATGGCCCGGCCCGTGAAGGGTTGGCCCGTCTAGCCCGCGGGCCAACCCATTTTTTTAAAAAAAATTATTTTAAAATAACTTAACCATTTAAAGTAATCAGTAAATAACCAATTATTTCTAAAATATCAATTTTCTCATTTCTATGCCTCATTAGTCATTACTAAAAATCTTAAGAACATGGACTGAATTTCAATAGTTGGACTCAATGTTATTTGAACAATATTTATTACTTCTTAGTTTGTTTGATTTTGTAGAGTTTAATTAGTCTGTGGTGTTTTTTCTTATGGAGAATGGAGATTATGATATTATTACAAAAATTTTGAAGTTTTTTCATGTTTACTTTTGGTGTTTTAAAATTTGATGTAGGGATTGATTTTATTTATTTATTTGATGAAGTATTATATTTGAGAGTTTTTTAATTTATTATAATTTTTTAATTTTTTTAATTTTTATAATTATTTTAATTTTTTTGGTGAGCTATAAGAGCCGATCCGTTTAGGCCCTTCACTTATAAGGGTTAGGACGGAGCCGTCTATTTGATGACCCGTTTATCAAAAGAGTTTTTTTGGCCCGGCCCTAATGGGCCCGATTTATGAAGTGCCGGCCCTCCACGGGCCGGACCGACCTGTTTTGACGGCTCTAAACACCACATCTATGCTGCAACAGATACCAACACCAAGCATTTAAAATAAATATGCCTTTCAGAATTCCCATGCCTATTAGGGGTTTTTCCTCTTCTGATCATGATTCCTACCGAAAACATTCCTTGTCCTAAGGATTGACCAGGTTTTAGCTTGAACCAGCTAACCTTTTTGATTAGGCTGCTTCCTAAATTACTATAATCAATTAGAATCTTTCTAAGATATGGTTCCATATGGTGTAGAGATCTTTATAAAGTCTCAAAAGGTTGTCTTCCACCTTCAACATCCTTAAGAATTTCTATTCTCCAAGATCTCTTCGTCTTTACCGAGCTGTTGCAGACTCGCATTTGTCTCATAGTAAGATAAGTGAAGATCCTGCTTCTCTTCACACCCTCGCCTGTAAGATTACGAACAACTAGAGCATTTTAGGAATTTGCAATCAATGAACCCTCATGTATTGATTCAAGAGCCTTTCAATCTTTTATGCTAGGCCCTATCTTCAAGTCCCATGTGCCGACGTCCCTCTCCCTTGTATTTCCTCGTCATCCTAAGGAAATATTTCTTTATGAGAGGTCAGGGTTTAAAATCTTCATATAAAAAAAACCTAACCTTCACCAGCCATGGCCTACTCGGTATAACCTTTGGAACTATTGTTCTGGTTGTGTCTCCCAATAGAAGTCATCTATCTAAGAAAATAATAGCATCTCAGATATCTTAGCCGTTTCCAAGTCCCCTCCAATGGCCAATTGATTTCTGATGCTTGCCACCCTTTGCTTTGGGTATCCCTTGACCAATAATTTCTACTTGAACTATGGTATGACTAGCCCTAGTCTACTGAACTTAGGTATTCACCTCAACCTCAAACCTACTGACGAAATATATAATGCCAACACTCCTGTTGATGTCCTCAAAAATGATTTCAACTTAGATTTATGTAAAAAGCTAGCTACAATGCCTATATATAAGCCTTCCACTAGCGTATCAGACTATTCTTGCATCAAAAGTATATCACCTATTTCTCATTCTGGGGTTGCAATACCTTGTTATGCTCTTGATTAGTCACAATTATTAAGGCACACCTCAGGTAGGTCATTGCCTTGGCTGAGGACCGACTGATGACTTTGGCTCATCTTTTTTAGGATCTTAGAAGAATTAATTTAGCAAGTTGGGGATGTGGATGTCCTTTTTAGTTTTCAGATATGGTTGTATACTTAGTTCCCAAAAATCTAACTATATCCCTATTCGATGTATTTGAAACCACTCCCCTTGATCAGCAGTATGCTCACTAGGAGGACCATTTTCTTACTTTCACAGACTATTTCAAGATACCCTATAAAGGCACAGCCCATAGAAGCATAAATCTCCAATTCTATTTTCTTCATTTCCCAAAACCAACTTGGCTGGTATTCCTACAAGCCAACATGTTCAGAAGATACCAAAGTTGGGGATTCTTTGGAGGGATAGTTTTGGTTCCTAGAGATCTTCACATCAAATCGATTATAGAGATAATCAATCAATAATAAATACTCGGCTGAGCATTATTCTCCTAATTTTTTAGCCTTCCAATTTTGTCTTGTTCAAGGCTTTTGTTATCCACCCCTCTGTTCTTTGAGTACTCCATTTTTTGGTTGACTACTTATTGTTGAGTCATATTTGATCACATTGGTAGACTTCTTTTATAAGCAATTGTACTTGAACTATAATTTTGCCTCCTTCAACCATTTGTTTGCCATGGCCAGAGAATTCATGGATTGGTGGAATACTTGCATCATTAATATTTGTTCCAAGAGTGCCACCGCCATCTTCGCCCAGATCAACATTGGTTCACCTCTTAGTAATTGATCTTTTTTTTAATTTATTGCCAACTGATGACAAATCTTGCTTACCATCTATAGGCAAGATCTCAATTTCCACTGAAAGCGAAGATATCTATATGCTTCTGATCAAGTGGAACTAATTTGCTTAGGTGTAAATCATGTACACTTATACTTATCTAACCAATTCCAACACCCCCCAGCTTTGGTAAAGACTCCCTTAATTTGGCTATTACCAACAAAAACTGAAGTCTCTACCTTGGAGAGGAGAAAAGCGGGTCTCCACAAGCCCAAGCCCAAGCCCATTCCTCCTTTTTTGCTATAGCTAAGAAGTAGTAGAGTGAGGTGCTTGGCAAGGATAGGTAAGGCTGTATCTTTTAAGTCCACAATAAATTGGATATCAACGAGGATTCAAAAGATGCATTGCTCGAGACTGTTGTTGCAACCATTGATTCAACATATTCCAAGTCCTCAAAAGGTCGAACTCATCTGAATGAGAAATTGACTTGTCCTCTTTGACCATTCCTCGCCCTCTTCATTCTAAAAGTCCTAGGAGCCTCCTCAAGTTTTGGGCCATCTCTCAATCCCTACCACTGATATAATGACCGAGGTGCTCCAATCTTCCAAAGAGTTTAGGCCTCCCATCAATCCAACCCCAACGTTCTCCTAAAGCTTCAATCTTCGGCTCTTCAGTTGCCAGTAATGAGGTATTAATTGAAGGAAAAGAAAGTCTATTTCTAGCGGATAACTAAGATTGCATCTAAAATTTTCTATATGTTGAACTAAATAAAGATCAAATCTTTACCTAGATTACAGTGGAATAGGGATCAAAATCTCTAAAATTTAGATTCAAACCCTCGCGTAGGTCTGGATCTGCAAGCCCTCTACTTCGCATGCATCCAAGCTCCGCAGGAAAGTGAGATGAAACCTCGAATTGAAGCACCTTCGTAAGGCCACCAAGGAAGAAAAGAGAGCTGCTCGTGTGATGCCTCACACCAGCAAGGAGGATGCCCAAGAAAGAGGCCACGGCAAGGAGGAGGGGCGGCAAGAGGTGGGATGCCAAGATAGGACGCCCAAGGATGACACCCATAAGTTCTCATGCCTCTCTCTCTCTTTCTCTCTTTCTCATAATCTGATTGATATACTTCATAAGTAGAGACCCTCCCTATTTATAGATGATTTTTCATGACCCATAAGATTAGGATTCTTAATTCAAATAAGCTTTGAATCAATTCATAATTTATCAAAGAAGGACTCCTAGTTGAAAAAGGATTGGCGCCTAACTTGGCGCCTATATGCACCGATGCCCACACCCATGTGGGGCGGCCCACAACCAGCATTATATCAGGTGCTGGTCGGTCATCGAGGTGAGAGAGTCTCAATGAAAATGGATTCTAAGAATCTCATCTAAAATTAGATCAATTCGAATCTAATTTGAAGCTGATTTGAAATAATTTCGAAAGGTTGTCAATCCTAAACTGTTTAGGATTTAGGACCAAGTCTAACTTAAAATTTTAAACTCAATTAAGTCTAATTAAATCAGATCTAATATGAAATTAATTAACACTTTAATTTAATCTCTCATAGGCTCCTTGGATCATAGATCAAAAAACTGTTCATCCTTAGAATTGAACCTGAACCTCATGTGTAGTACTAGCTAAACATAGTCAACACTTCAATCCCATTTGATTTATAACTTAATTCTCAATCAAGTTAGTCTATATGTTCAATCAAATCAAAAAATTTTAAATTAGACATATAAATATAGGCCAATACTTTCCTACATCGCTTGATTTTTGTGTGTGACTCCATAAATTTGAACACTAAGCCGATAGCATAGGAACCGTTTCCTGTACTAATCGAAGATACTATCTAACAATGATTTTTAATATTCAAATAAATCAAATAATCATAAAAAAATATTTTAAAATCTATGTATTTAGTTACCACATAATTCATTTCTTTGATCCTGAATGCTCTAGGATGATTTAGAGTTAACTGTCAACCCTGAGTGTTTCATCTACATTATATTTCAACCTTTCAAATCCATCTCATGGATTATCCTGATCAAGATTTTACTTAATTAAAATACTGTGATACATCAGCTCCTATAATTCAGAGGGGTAAATCCCATCTTGATCCACACACAAACTTTGCAAGTACTTGACTGTACCAAGTAGCCTTCCGTCACTACATTAGAAATCTAGATAGTCCAGTACCAAAGCACAGTGAGTTGCTTGTACGTCACTATAGTGATCTCAAGTCTGAGGGATATTTATATCCATATATTTTACGAGCAGCTCTTGATAGTAGATCACTCAGCAGGTAAGCTACTTGTTCAGTGACAATATAGTCCTACATCTCCCTGTATACCATATCAATATCACCACACTCTTTGGTTAAGAGGACAATCAACCCATATGGCACACAACAACCTCCATTCGATAAACGTTATCATCCTGTAATGACGTATCATTTGATTGCGAATATATTTAAGAACTATACGATAAATCCTCCTTTATCGATTGCTTACATAGTTTTAAGGACTTCATCACGACACAAGAGTTCTACAAGAAAGATGCAACTTTATGATGAATAATATCAAAATAATTTTTATTTATTAATAAATAATTTATATACAATAAAAACTCAATCGTCATATGATTGATTTTAGGATATATTTTCTAACAACTCCTATTTGGACTAAAGCCAATCGGGACAGTATTTTATGCCCATCTTTCATTTGAAATCATCAAACTCTTTGATACCGAGAGCTTTAGTGAAGGGATCGGTTAGGTTCTCCTTTCCGTCGATCGTCTGAAGCTTGACGTCATCTCAGTCTATGATCTCTCGTACTAGGTGGTAGTGGTGCAGAATATATTTGATGCGCTAGTGTGACTTTGGTTCTTTCACCTAAGCTATAGCTCCAGTACTGTCATAGTATGGTAGGACGGGACCATCAATAGAAGGTGTAACTCTAAGCTCAGTAATGAATTTTTTCAACCACACCACCTCTTTTGCAGCATCCGATGTAATAATGTATTTCACTTCGCATATAGAATCAACCACAATATGTTGCTTGAAACTCTTCCAACAAATAGCTCCTCCATTCGAGATAAATATGTAGCTCGATATGCTTCTGCTGTTATCACTATCCGACTAAAAATTGAAATCAGTGTATCCCAAAAGTTTCAGATTAGTGTCTCCATAGATAAGCCAGTGGTCTTTAGTATTTCTCAAATACTTAAGGGTTGTCTTCACAACCTTCCAATGATTTTCATCTGAATTAGACTGGTACCTACTCACTATCCTTAGTGAATAGGCCACATCTGATCTCGTACATATCATAGCATATATAATAGATCCCACTGTCAAAGCATATCGTATTCTACTCATATGATGTCTCTCCTGAGGGGTTGTTGGACAATCCTTCTTGGAGAGAGTAATTTCATGACCTATCGGAAGATAGCTTTTTTTAAAATTCTTCATATTGATCCATTTCAACATGATATCAATGTATGTAGATTGAGACAGTCCAAGCAACATTCTAAATCTATCCTTATAGATCTTCATCTCTAGGATGTAGGATGCTTCTCTCAAGTTCTTCATGGATAACTGTGATAACAACCACAACTTTACACTCTGTAAAGCTAAAATATCATTTTCTATTAACAGTATATCATCTATATACAGTACAAGAAAGATAACTACAAAGTCGGTAGCTCACTTGTAGATGCAAGGCTCTTCTCCGTTCCTAACAAAGCCATACATTTTGATCACCTTATCAAAATGTATGTTCCAACTCCTAGATACCTGTTTAAGTTCATAAATGTACCATTTATCTTACACACCTTAGACTCGTCTGTAGATGTGAACCCTTCAAGCTGTATCATATACACCTCTTCTTTCAGCTCCCCATTAAGGAAAGTGATTTTGACATCTATTTGTCAGATCTCATAATCTAAGTGTGCAGTTATAGCAAGCATAATCTGGATAGATTTGAGTATTACCACAAGAGAGAACATCTCGTTATAGTCAATACCATAATGCTGATAGTAATTTTTGGCAATTAGACAGGCTTTATAGGTCTCTACCTTCCCATGCGCTCTTCTTTTTCTTTTGAAAATCCACTTACACCCTATGAGTTTTATCTCTTCAGATGGATCAATTAGTGTCCATACACTATTGATCTCCATGGACTTCATCTCGGACTTCATGACCTCAAGCCATTTCTGAGAGTCGGACATTTGTATGGCTTCCATATAAGTGATCGGATCCTCATTGTTCTCATCTAGTTTGATGGGGTCACCGTCCTGGTTTAAGAAACCATAGTATATATCCGATGGATGTGGTACTCTATTGGATTTCCTCAATGGTGCCTCTACTAACTCCGAATTTGATTCTCCAATCAAATCCAATTCTGTGTGTGTCAATCCTTCCATCTCTTGAACCTCACCAAGTTTAATTTTATAGACATTAGTTTCTTCTCTAAGAAACTCCTTTTTCAAAAAGACTGTCCTGTTGCTGACAAACACCTTTTGATCTTCAGCGAGGTAGAAGTAGTACCCCTTAGTTTCCTTTGGGTACCCACGAACAAGCATTTATTGGATTTAGGTCCAAGCTTATCTGTCTTTAAATGCTTGATATAAATTGGATACCCCCAGATCCTAAAGTGTGAGAGCACCGACTTACTCCCAGTACATATCTCATACGAAGTTTTATCGACAGACTTGCTCGTCACCTTATTCAAAATATAGCAAATAGTTTTTAGAGCATCTCCCCAAAAGAAGATTGGTAGACTCGCAAAGCCCATCATAGATCGCATCATGTCTAACAAGGTTCGATTCTTCCTTTCTGATACTCTGTTATATTGTGGTGTTCCAAGAGGGGTCCACTGTGAGAGAATCTCATTCTTTTCTGGATATGTCAGAAAGTCATTGGTGAGGTATTTATCTCCTCGATCTGATCAAAGGATCTTAATAATCTTTTCAATCTGTTTCTCTACTTCACTACAGAATCATTTAAATATTTTAAATGATTCTGATTTATGCTTTATAAGATAGACATACCCATATCTCAATAGATAGTCTGTAAACATAATGAAGTAGTAGCATCCTCCTCTGGCACTTATGTTCATAAGTCCGCATACATCAGTATGTATTAGACCTAAGACATTATTGGCTCTTTCACCTTTTCTCTTAAAATATGATTTAGTCATCTTACTAAGTAGACAGGATTTGCAGGTTGGTAATGATTCACAATCATCTATTTTAAGGACACGCTCCTTGATTAATCTGTCAATCCTATTCTTATTCATATGATCAAGCCTACAATGCCAGAGGTAGGATTCACTGACATTATCTATTTTATGGTGTTTATTGGATGTATACATTATACCAACAGACCATGATATTATGTATATGCCATGTCTTAATTATCCTCGCATAATTACAGTATTATTCATAATGATATCAAAAAAATTATCTTTTATTATAAACTTAAAATCAAGTTTGTCCAAAAGGCCTACAGAGATGACATTCATAAAAAAAAAGGACAATAATGACAATCATCTAATATGACACTACTGGACTCGAAGACAAGCTATAAAGTTTCTAAAGTCAGAACTGGAACAAGACTTCCATCTCCAATGTTTAGGAACCACTCGTCCTCTCAAAACTTCCTACTTATCTGTAGTCCTTGCAACAAATTACATATATTAATCAGACTTCCGGTATCCAATACCCAAGTAGTAGTATCACAAATAGAGGAATTACAAGGAGTTATCATATAAGTATCTTATGAAGCAACCATTTGCTTCTTTTTCTTGTTCTTAGGCCTATTTGGATCAAGGATGACTATGTAAGCAAGACAATTCCTTTTTCAATGACCTAGCTTCTTGCGAAAGAAGCATTCTACCTGGCTCTTGTCGACTTTCGATGTTTTGCTCTGCTTTGGATCGATGGCATGAGTTCTCTGCACTTTCTTCTTCTTTCCTCTTTTAAAGGATCGATGACCTATAGATGAACCTTCCATAATATGCACCGGCTTCTTTTGGAGCTAGTGATCCTTCTCAAAAGTCTACAGTAATCCTAGCAAATCATAGTAGTTCACTGCAGGCTTCGTCATTCTGTAATAACTGAGAAAGGATAGGTAAAATTTTAGTAGCGAGTTGAGGATAGCATCTTTGTCTAACAGTTCATACAACGGAAGTCAAGTTTGCTCAGACGTTCAATCTGCTCAATCATGTACAGTACATAATCGATAACTGAAGTCTCCTCTCACATACGGGCATTGAATACTACACAGGAGATTTGTGTCTCTCTCCATCCTCAGGGGTGTCGAAGAACTCATTCAATATTTAAATGATCTGCTCTGGTTATGCATCCTCAAACTTATGGTTAAGTTCATCGTTCATCGCTGCCCTTATCACACAACATACAGTTGTATGATCATTGAGCCACTTTAGATAAGTATCTCTCGAGGCACGAGGAGCACTGGTAGTAGGTTCTTCACATGCCTCATCTATAAGGATGTACAGAATCCTTTTATGCTCTAAGATGATCTTCAACTTTTGATATCAGCTATCGAAGTTGGGTCTGATGAGCGTGTCGCTGTCCAACAGCGAATGAAGGGATAATGTGTTAACCATAGCTGAAAGAAAAAATAAAAATCTATTAATATATGAATTACTTTTAATCTCAAAGATATGGACTTTAGTCTAAAAGTTCTCTCACTATTTTATACGAATTGTAGCCTCTACCTCCAACTCAAAGAATTACATTAATTTTTTAGCAAGTACTAGAATCCATACAGACTGCATTCGGCCCAAAGTGTGGCTCGATCAATCTCAAAGATATGGACTTTAGTCTAAAAGTTCTCTCACTATTTTATACGAATTGTAGCCTCTACCTCCAACTCGAAGAATTACATTAATTTTTTAGCAAGTACTAGAATTCATACAGACTGTATTCGGCCCAAAGTGTGGCTCGATCAACTTTAGTGTATCCATGGATAGGTTCATAACCAATTATTTCTTGAAACAACTTCTAGCAATTAGATTTTTGCCCCAGATATTCCTTCAACAGGCATGTGGCACCCCCGCTGAAAATTCTGATTAGATCCAACCATTAACATGACAATATCAAATGCATCTAACAAATGAATGTCTAGATCCAAGTGTGGCTCGATCAACCTGAGTATTGATCTGAAGGTACAATAAGATGGTCATATGATGGATGATAATTTCAATACGTAATAGATACCATGCGTTTGATACCTCCAATGCCTATTTAGAATATTGAACTCAATATCATGTACCTTAATGGGAGGCTATGAATAAGTTATCTCCATAACTGTATCATTTTATGGACCTAATAATTAACAAAATTTAATTTTATTGATTTGAGAATAAGAAAAAAAGTTGACCTACAAGTCGTAAATCCTCCTACTGACTTCATCAAGTCATTTAGAGGATTAGACACAAGCTAGTCTAAAGACACCTAAATCAGTCATACTGATTAACCTTGATGGCATGGGTCAGCTCGAATCGACTAGTGATCTAATCAAAATATAATCTATCATATTGGTCAGGTAAGTGAGATCAGTGGGAGAGATATATCATTAACTCACCGTAGACACCATCTAGGTGAATAACTTCTAATTAATAACCACTTGATCGAATCTGTCAGACTTACGTTAGATACCAACTGGTTAATTAGTTTCGATTTGATCCACCTGAAGATTCAGGCTCAACTATGGAGTCATGATCATAGTCCATTTATTAAGGTCAAAAATATGGACCTGATCAAACTTCAACTATTGAGGTTGATCTAGAAAAATTTTGATCTAATCTAATTCAATTTTTGATTAGATTTAATCAAAATTTTTTTTGATCCATATTTATTTCTAACCCTAAATCTAACCCAATTAAAGGATCTGATTCATGCTAACCTATAGCCCATCAATTTATGTGATGTCTTAATGATCTTTAATTTTTAAATTTAGATCGTTTAAACTTAATTCATAATTAAATATATCGAATGTATGCTTCAATTTGTAGAACTATTCTATCAACATTTCAAGTGAAGCATACCATATATTTCAAATCATGAAAATAAATTTTTATAATATATTTAATAATTAAACTTATATAGGTATGATCCAAACTTCATACATACATCATGATAATTTTTAGATCAATACTGATTACATCTAATATAACATACTTTTCAGATTCTAAAATAATTTTATATCTAAATTTATCTTATTGTAATGAATCATAAATCACTTTAGATCTAATCTAAACATATTTATGATCAAAATAATTCATAAAAAATTGTTTATTTTTTTCTTCATGAAATCAGATCATAATGACACTCCTACACATCATAAGAGAATCCGTCGAATGGACAAGAGAGAGAGATTGATCTTTTTGATCTCTTATGATCGAACGATCTAGAGATTTCATCAATCTGAGTACTGAGCTACTAAGATCTGAAATCTAATTTCATATACAATCATATCAACATATAATTTTGATAAAATAATTTATGTCATGAATATGTCTTTGATCTTATCAATCATGTTCTTCATTAAATTTAATTATATTTGATGTATTATATATATTATATCAGATCTAAAATATATCTTATATTGATTATAAAATATTAATTTTAGATCTGGTATCATATAAAAAATTAATTAGATACAAACATGAATGTATAAGGATTAATTTTTTGGTTAAATCTATTTTGATATAGTGCAGAATTTTGTTAGAAATTAGATCTAAAAATCTATCAAAATAGATTCAATTCAGATCTAAAATAAGTTCAACTTCATAACCAAAATAACAATATTAAAATTTTGTTAAAATTAACTTAAAATAGATTTTAAATCAGATTATTATTCTAATAAAATTTAGTAACAATAAAATTTTGTTATAACAAACTTATAACTAACCTTAATCAACCATTGATTAGGTTTATATAATCCAAACAAAATCAGATCATAAATTTTATTTAAATAGATTTAAATTAGATTTAATATTTAACATAAAATTTTAATTATATACAATACATAAATAATTCAAAAAAATTAGTTATGCATCCATGTATCAAAGCCTAGCTCTGATACCAATTGAAGGGAAAGAAAGCCTATTTCTAATGGATAACCAGTGTTGCATCTAAAATTTTTTATATGTTAAACTAAATAAAGATCAAATCTTTACCTAGATTACAGCAAAATAGAGATCAAATCTCCAAAATTTGGATTCAAACCCTCACATAGGCCTAGATCTGCAGCCCCTCTACTTTACATGCGTCAAGCTCCACAGGAAAGTGGGATGAAGCCTCAGATTGAAGCACCTTTGCAAGGCCACCAAGAGAGGAAAGAGAGCTGCTAGTGTGACACCTCACACTAGTAAGGAGGACATCCAAAAGAGGGGCCACGGCAAGCAGGAGGGGTGGCAAGAGGTGGGATGCCAAGATAGGATGCCCAAAGGTGACGCCCACAAGTTCTCACACTTTTCTCTCTCTTTCTCTCTTTCTCACAATTTGATTACTATATTTCATAGGTAGAGATCCTTCTTATTTATAGATGATTCTCCATGACCCATAAGATTAGAATTTCTAATTCAAACAAGCTTTGAATCAATCCATAACTTATCAAAAAAGGACTCTTAGTTGAGAAAAGATTGGTGCCTACATGCATCCACACCCATACCCATGTGGGGTGGCCCATAACCAACACCATACCAGGTGTTGGTCGGTCATGGAGGTGAGAGAGTCTCAATAAAAATAGACTCTAAGGATCTCTTCCAAAATTGAAACAATTTGAATCCAATTCGAAGCTGATTCGAAATAATTTCGAAAGGCTGTCAATCCTAAACTGTTTAGGATTTAAGATCAAGTCTAACTTAAAATTTTAAATTTAATTAAATTTAATTAAATTAGATCTAATCTAAAATTAATTAGTACTTTCATCCAATCTCTCGTAGGCTCTTTAGATCATAGATCAAAAACTGTTCATCTCCGAGATTGAACCTGAACTTTATGTGTAGTGCTAGCTAGACATAGTCAACTCTTCAATCTCATTTGACCCATAACTTAATTCTCAATCAAGCTAATCTATATATTCAATTAAATCAAGTACTTTCAAATTAGACATATAAACATAGGTCAATACTTTTTTATGATGTTTGACTTTTGTGCATGACTTCATAGATTCGAATACTAAGTCGATAGCACAGAAATCATTTTCTGTACTAATCGAAGATACCATCTAGTAATAGTTTTTAATGTTCGGATAGGTTGAATAATTATAAAAAAATATTTCAGAACCTATGCATATAGTTACCGCGTAATTCATCTCTTTGACCTTGAATGCTTTAGGATGATCTAGAGTTAACTGTCAACCTTGAATATTTTATTTATATTGTATTTCAACTTTTCAAATCTATCTCATAGATTATCCTGACCAAAGTTTTACTAAATTGAAATACAGCGATACATTAGCTTCTATAATTCAGAGAAGTCAATCCCATCTTGATCTACACATAGACTTCGCAAGTACTTGACTGTATCCAGTAGCCTTCCGTCATTGTATTAGAAATCCAGATAGTCCAGTATCAAAGCACAGTGAATTACTTACAAATCACTATAATGATCTTAGATCTGAGGAATACTTATGCCCATATGCTTCGTGAGTAGCTCTTAATAGCAGA
Source organism: Elaeis guineensis (assembly GCF_000442705.2). Taxonomy (NCBI): domain Eukaryota; kingdom Viridiplantae; phylum Streptophyta; class Magnoliopsida; order Arecales; family Arecaceae; genus Elaeis; species Elaeis guineensis. Next base: position 29,658,487 of record NC_026004.2, on the reverse strand, counting down.
GCACTCAGCAGGTGAGTCATTTGTTCAATGATGATGTACTCCTACATCTCACCTATATGCCATATCAATATCACCATACTTCTTGGTTAAGAAGACAACCAATCCATATGGTACACACAATGACCTCCACTCGATAAATATCATCTTCCTGTAATGATATATTATTTGATCGCGAATATGTTTAAGAACTATACGATAAATTTTTCTTTATCGATTACTTACATAGTTCTAAGAACTTCATGACAACATAAGAGTTCTACAAGGAAGATGAAACTTTATGATGAATAATGTCAAAATAATTTTTATTTATCAATGAATAATTTATATACAATAAAAACTCAATCGTCATATGATTAGTTTTAGGACATATTTTTTTCAACATTAATTACTATCAATTCAATAACTAAGTCTTTTTTTTAACAATCTACATTTATAGGCTATTGGTAGTCAATCAATCTTTTAGTCTTTGGCCACTACCAAACCTAGGGTGTTGGCTCATTTAGCCAAAATTCCTTTCAATTCTACTCTCCAAATTTTGACTAAGGTACAAAAGGCCAAGAGATTGGTGCAAATCATTACCATTACAACTCGATCAATGAACTTACCTCCCTTACAAGAATGGCCAAATTCCTGAATACAATCACAACTCTCCAGCATTTGGCCTACCTTTTAATAAACCAAGCCTATGATCTTCAAGGAAAGCTGACCAACATCTCACTCAACTACTACTCATCAACTAGTTTGACCAAGAAAATTGACATCCTTACATCCCAAAAAAATGAGTTTGTTGGTATAGAATTCTGTCGAAGTCGGAGAAGCTGGAGCTGGGATGACCGCGGCTGCTACCGGGACCTGCAAAGAAAGTCTAAACCGGAGTTGGGGGTACTCCGACAAGACCCTCCGATGCTCAAGTCAGTACTCTGCTTCAATAGAAATGGAGTGCTCGAACGAAAATTTTTGCAGAGTTTCGAGATAGAGTTTAGAGCTTAGAAAAAAATATATCTGGAGGTTCTTATTTATAGACGGAGAGCGTAACTGACTGACAGCAATGTTTGTAATCATCTGGAAGTGGGCCATTCAGAGACGTGCAGAGTTTGTTACGGAGAGTAGTGACGTCAGAGGTCGCCTAGGGCCACGTGGAGCTTGCTGTGGAGAGTAGAGTGGTGTCCATTATTGTGACTTGCCAGAGAGTGAGGGAGCTGCATGGAATCCGTTGCAGAGAGTGGAGCAGGGTGATGGCTCTTGTCGTGGCTTGTCAGAGAGTGGTGGAGCTGCGTAGAATCCGTTGCAGAGAGTGGAGTAGAGTGACGGCTCTTGTCGTAGCTTGTCAGAGAGTTCAGATCCGTTGGTTGAAGCTCGACTGGGATGCCTGATGGAGCAGAATGGCTCTTCACATCATCGTTCTGGGAGAGGCTCGGATGTTTCGAGGTCGCTGACGTTTCAGGCGAGAGTCACCTGCCGCAGGAGCTCGGATGGAGATTTTTTATTGGCGGAGTCCAGGGAAGTTCGATCGCTAGGAAAGTCCGTCTGGGATTTATCCGATGTGGAGGCTCATCCGAAGATCGTCCGCTGGGGAAGCCCGATTTTACGGGGAGCCTGGTAGGAGATCGGTCAGCGATGGACTTCGGATAGCGCTGGGGAGGCTCGGCAGACATCGGGGGTGATCGGCCATCGCAGGGACCCAGCTGTTGGAGCTCGTTCGTCATAGAAGCTCATCCGAAATCCATCTGCTGGAGAAGTTCGGACAGGATCCAGTTCTCACGAGAGATCGAAAGGGGGCCGTTTGTTGTAGGAGCTCGGGCGAGGACCAGTTGTCGTAGAAAATCGGAGTAGTATCCCGTTGTAGAAGTTCATCCGGAATCCCCTCGCTATGGAGTAGCTCGACTGAGGTCTACCTGTAACAGAAGTTCGAAAAAATTTTATTCATAGTAGAGGCTCGAATGGAATTTGCTTACAGTAGACGTTTGGGGTAGACAGCCCGCTGTAGGTGTTCGGAGTAGACCATTCGTAGTAGAAGTTCGGCTCTCGCAGGAGCCTGATTAGGATCCGGAGGGTGGTCGACCATCGTAGAAACCTGGGTGGAGTCTGGTTACCGTAGACTCTTGTTGTCGGGGAAGCTCAGACGCTGACGAAGTCTGAAAGAAGTGCAGAGGGTAGTTGGTTGCTGTAGAAGGTCGGTTGACAGTGAGCCCCAGAGGACCTTCGAGGCGGCCCGATGGATGAATGCAGAAGTTCATTGTCGGAGAAGTCCGGATGATCGAGGAGGTTCGGAGAGGCGCCACGCACAAGGTCGGGAGCTGGAAGAGCGCAGGAAGGATCGATCCTTTACAAGCTTCAGCCAGGGGGGTATTTTACACCCAACACTAGTCCCCCTACTTTCGAGTTCGGGCTACAAATGAAGAAAGTACAGAAAAATTCTCACGGTCGAAGCTGTCCCCCTTGATTTTTGTACTTGGCAGTTGTCAGATATTTGACATTCGGTATGCTGGTACTGGAGCCTTTTCGAAAAAAATTTTTTCTTTTTGGAATTCCCGCCAGGGCATGGCTCTAGGTACGATGTAATAATGACTTTATCAGCTGCCTACCATTTTTAACAGTCTGTCAAGGTGGGTGGGACACGCGGCGAATGCAGGCTGGCCAGTGGAGATTCGCAATCATAATTGCACCAAATCCCGCGGTCTATTTAAATACATTCTCCTCCTTCATGGGTTTCACTTTGCTTGAGAGAATCCCTCGGTTACCCTCCTCTTCTCCGAGAGCTCCAGTTTTCTCTAACATCCTTTTCGGCCTTAGGCATTCTCCGAGTCGACCTCCGTCGTCCTCGTCGTCCCCTTGTGCTCCTGGGGTCGATCTAGGTTAGTTCCAAAATTTTTTGTTATTTTCTCATCCTTTCTTCTTCGTATTCTGTTTATTTAACTTTCTCGGAGGCCTGTCTGCTATTTTTTTCCAAATTTTCAGGATTTTTGTGGCTTCTGTTTGATCTAAAATATCCTCTGATATCTCCTCTTCTAGCAGTTCTAGGAGTTCGTCAGCCCTGGTTTCCCATAGTACTGGTACCGTAGACGAACCCATAGCTAGGACCGAACCTTGTCCAGCCTTTGCACCGGATACCATCTCCGGCTCCTTGACTCCAGATGAGCTCTCACTGATAAGGATTCAGTATGGAGTTCCTCCGGAGTACGAGCTGGAGCTTCTCGGGCCATCTGATCGGGCTAGCACCTCTCCTCCCGGCCGTTTCTGTCTGTACCAGAAGGCCTTCCGTGTCGGACTTCAGCTCCCACTGCCACCCTTTGTTATCGTTCTCTTTTATTTTCTGAACATTTCTCTAGTTTCCATCATGCTGAACTCCTTTAGATTTTTTATAGGATTTCTTTCCCTTTGTAGTTTAGCCAAAGTTCGGCCGACTCTTTCTTTGTTTAGGAACTTCTACACCTTCAAGCGCTATCCCTCGGCAAAGGATTGGTGGTACTTCTCTCCCCAGTTTGGTAGAAAGGGGTTGCTGAAAGGTACCCCCTCTTCTGTCCATAACTGGAAGGAGAGGTTCTTCTACATTCAATGCCCGACCTTAGAGCTAGGGTTACCCCCTTGGGGTTCTCTGAGGGATTCCGTCCGTCGGGCCTCTAGCCTGGAAAGGGACGACCTCGATGCCTCAAAAAAACTCGAGGCCTATCGAGCCTCCCTCCTCCCCGAACTTCTGAGGGAACAACTTTTGTTCAATGTCGGCCTGAGCCCCCTTAACCCTGCCGGTATCTCTCTCCTTTTTATTTCTTTTTTCTCTTCCTTTTCTTCTTCTTTTTTTGTACTTTCCCTTCTTCTTATTCCATCTCGAAGCCATGCTGATCTTCTTTTATCGCAGACATGGATGCAAGCATGGCTCGAAGGTTAGCCCAGGGTCTTAAGACCCACAAGAGAAAGGACGCCTCAACTTCGGGGTCGGTGAAGAAAGCCAAGACAAAGGGGACAAGCTCCGCCGTGCCTGCTTCGATGCCCGCCGCCATCGAAGCCCCTTCCGACGCCAAACCTGAAGTCCCCCGAACCCTTTCACAGAGCCCCCCGGCCGAGGGTCCCATTTTGGAGGTTCGTCCCGAGGGGGCACCCAAGGCTGAAGGGAGGAAGAGAAAGAAGACCCTAGCCTGGAGAAGTCGCAGTCGCAGGGCTGCCGCCGAGGGGGTCGGCGGCTCCGAGGAAGACCTGAGAAAAAATCCCTTCAACAACAGAGATTTAATTAAGAGGCTGGTCAAAGGGTGCATCCTGCCTGAGGTCGTCGAGAGGATCATCCTTGCTGATCCTGAGCTACGGGTCTGGGACTCTCTGGGATCTTTCCTCGAAGTAGGCTAACTCACCTTTTTCCTCCCTCCTGCTTCTTCAACTTATTCTTCAGCCCTCATATCGACTCCCCGACCTTTCTTGCAGATTGGGCATCAGCTCGTCGCCAACGTCGAGGCGGCAAAGATCGCCAAGAGGGAGGCAGCTCGGGCAGAAGAAGGTCGCCTAGCCGGGACTGCCTACCTTGAGGAGAAGATAATCGAGGTCCTGAACCTCCAGGAGGCACTAAAAAAGGAGGGACAAACCTCGTCCGATCTGAGGACCGCCTTAGAGGAGGAGAGAGGGAAGGCTGAGGCCGAGGTCTCCACATTGAGGGCGCAGGTTTTCAAGCTGAAGGAGCATATTTCCAAGCTGAAGGTGCAGATTTCATCTCTGGTCTCGGAGGCAAGGGCTCGAGCGGTGGAGGAGTTCAAAGCCTCCTTCGAGATGGAGGATTTAAAGGTTCAGTTCGGCCAGGATGCCTTCATCAAGGGGTTTGAGCTCTGCTAAGAGAAGGTGGCTGGGAGGTTTCCCGAATTGAATCTCGGCTTCCTGAACGAGGCATCCGATGATGAAGCCGGACCATTTGAAGTCACCGTCGATCCTCTTCCAGTCGGGACCTCATCGACTGCCGTGGCCGTCGCTGACGATCTTTCGGGGATGCTGACCCACTCTACTTCTACCCCAGAGGTCCGAAACCTCTAGTTTTGTATTTTTTCTTTGTGGTGATTTTTCTCTCATTCTCTTGTACTTAAAATTTATTTGATCAATGAAGTCGGATTTGTCTTTACGGAGGGTCCCCCCCTCTCTTTTTTTTTTGTATCCTTTTCCTTCTTTTTATCTTTTGGCATTAATTTGAGTTGCGGCGCTCTTATCCTCCAATGACAGTATCCTATCGAAGCTCTTCCCCTACCGGAGGGTATTCCCTTGAAGTCGATGATACGATACCTCCAAAGAGAAGTTCATCAGTTGACAAGAAAATCCAAGAAGCTGGAAGACGAACTTCATCGACTGAGGGAGAGCCATTCAGAGGCCACCGCGGAGGCTACTTGCTTTTGGGACCTCCACAAGAAAAGTTTCATGGAATACACCAAAAGGAAAGCCGACTTCATCACGGAGCTTGAGGAACTCCGTAAACGTGCCAGCGACCAGTCTTGGACTCAGGCCTCCAAGATTAGCTCTCTTAAAGTCGAGCTGGCGGCCGCACGGGAGAAGATCGGCCGGCTGGAAGGGAGCTCATCCTGGCTCACAGCCCAGACTGACCGCGACCAAGACTGATTGAAGAGGTTCTCTGACCTTCAAAAATAGCTGCGAGACATCGAGGCGACTTACGACACCCACCGAGTCGACTGGAGCAGACAAGTAGAGGACTACCAAAGGAGGCTCCAGACGGCGACTGACGAAGTTGCCCGCCTTCAAAGGCAGCTGTTCGAGAGAGTTCAACTTGTCCCTGCACAAGGTTCTGATAAGCTTTGCTCCTTGAGGGGGACTATGGTGGAACTGTCTGTAGCCCTTGGGTGGAGGAAGCCGAATTACGATGGCTGAAGGTTCAGCTGGTCCACGAGCAGCAGGCAGTCAAGGACGTCGAGGCGGAGTCTGAGGTATTGAGGAGGAGGCTTCGAGAGTCGGAGGACGAGCGCCGGCGGTTCCACCAGATGTTCCAGGATATGCTGCTGAAAAAGATGAAACTAGAAGAGGAAGTCAAAAATTTAAGACAATCCATAGCAGGGACCGGAATTGAGAGCTCGAAGTCGGAAGAAACTAGGCTTCCTTAGGGCCTCTTTTTTTTTTTATCTTTTTATTTTTGGCCTTTAAGGCTTTGTAATGTGTACTTCACCAATGAAATGAAAATGAAATTGTCTATTATCTTGTCCATTCTGGTATTAAATGGTTGTTTACCAAACTCTATTTGTCTTCTATCTTGTTTGGCATCGATGTAGTTCGTAATCTCTCGTCGGTTCTTGCTTTGAGTCATCATTTGCTGAACTTCTTTTATCTTCCATTTTGTTCGATGCCGACATAGTTTGAAGGTTCCTAATCATTGCCATGTTGATTTATCCTTAGGGACCAAAGATTTTCGATAAAGATTTTCTTTTTCGTCGAGATGAGGTCCCTTGTACTTTTGATGTAGTTCGTTTTTTATCTATCACCGGTGTAGTTCGTCGCTTTTTCTTTTTGCCTCCCCTTTTCTTCTGTGTTTGAGTGAGGATCTTCCCTCTGCTCTTGATGGGGTCGTGAGAGTGTAGAGGAGTCATTGAGGAAGCTTTCCTTCTTGTCGATCAATCGAGTCTTTGCTTGCATCGAGATGAGGTCCTCCCCTTGTTCCCAACAGCCGATTTCCGCTCGTGTTAGGATGAAGTTCTTCTCCTATTCCTAACAAGGCTGTGGGGGTATATAAGGGCCATTGTAAGGGCCTCTCCCCCCATCCGATCTTTAAGAAATCGGGCCTTCGACTTTGCTCATGTTAGGACGACGTTCTCCTTCTGTTCCTAACAAGGCTGTGGGGGCACATAAGGGCCATTGTAAAGATCTCTCCCTCCATCCGATCTTTAAGAAACCGGACCTTCGACTTTGCTTATGTTAGGACGAGGTTCTCCTCTTGTTCCTAATAAGACTGTGGGGGCACATAAGGGCCGTTGTAAGGGCCTCTCCCTTCATCCGATCTTTAAGAAATCGGGCCTTCGACTTTGCTCATGTTAGGACGAGGTTCTTCTCCTATTTCTAACAAGGCTGTAGGGGTATATAAGGGCCGTTGTAAGGGCCTCTCCCCCCATCCGATCTTTAAGAAATCGGGCCTTCGACTTTGCTCATGTTAGGACGAGGTTCTCCTCCTATTCCTAACAATGCTGTGGGGGCACATAAGGGCCGTTGTAAGGGTCTCTCCCCCCATCCGATCTTTAAGAAATCGAGCCTTCGACTTTGCTCATGTTAGGATGAGGTTCTCCTCCTGTTCCTAACAAGGCTGTGGGGGCACATAAGGGCTGTTGTAAGGACCTCTCTCCCCATCCGATCTTTAAGAAACTGGACCTTCGATTTTGCTCATGTTAGGATGAGGTTCTCCTCCTGTTCCTAACAAGACTGTGGGGGCACATAAGGGCCGTTGTAAGGGCCTCTCCCTCCATCCGGTCTTTAAGAAATCGAGCCTTCGACTTTGCTCATGTTAGGACGAGATTCTCCTCCTGTTCCTAACAAGGCTGTGGGGGCACATAAGGGCCATTGTAAGGGCCTCTCCCCCATCCGGTCTTTAAGAAACTGGGCCTTCGACTTTGCTCATGTTAGGATGAGGTTCTCCTCCTGTTCCTAACGCGCTTAATTTTGTTTGTATGGGGGAGTTATCTCCTATCGTTATAAGCTCATACCAAAAGAAAAAATGCACAAATATGAAAAAAAATTTCATTCAGGGCAAAGTTGTTGGTAATACATTCGTAGATTTTTCAAACCCTATAGCCGCGGAAGGTCTGCTCCCCATCGGGGTCCCCCTGAGATGGAGTTGATAATCCCAATTGGAGGCCGATCTCCTGGCTGCTCCTCCCTCCTTAGCGGTTCCGACTGCGGCAGGGTCCTAGGCCGATCTTCTCTTCCTTCAGGCCGACGTCGAATGAATCTGTCGAGCTGACCTCATCTGATAAGCTCCTCGATCTTATCTCGGAGCTGAATACATTCCTCCATATTGTGGCCGTGGTCACGATGATAGAGGCAGAATTTGTTCGGGTTATGCTTTTTGAGGTGCGAGCGCATCCTCTCCGACCTTGGAAGCTGCTCTCTAACCTCCATCAGCACTTGAGTTTTTGATGCGTTGAGAGGGGCGTAGCTGTGGAATCTTTCGAGAGGAGAGCCTCATCGAACTTGATGGTCTGGGCTTCTCTGTTTACGGGCTCGAAGAGGAGTCTGGACATGCCTATGTCCGAGAGGAGTTCAAGAATGTGGTCGAGCTTCACTCAGCCCTTTTTTGACTGCGGGCTTGCTCGAGTCTTCCGCCTGTCGCTCTCTCGTGGTCTCCTCATCCTTCATCTTGAAGGCTTCTTCTGCTCGGGCATATCCTTCAGTCCGAGCCAGCAAATTGGCAAAATTCCTGGGGTACTTCTTTTCTAGGGAGAATAGAAGGTCGTTCTTTTGAAGGCCACCTTCCAAAGCGGCCATCGCGACCGATTGGTCCAAGTTCTGGACCTCCAATACGGCGACATTGAAACGGTTGACGTAAGCCCGAATGGACTCCCCCTCCCTCTGCTTGATGTTGATGAGGGACTCCGAACCTCTCCGGGGACGCCGGCTGCTAACAAAATGAGCTGCAAACTAGTGGCTCATCTGATCAAAGGAAAAGATGGTACCCGACTTCAACATCGAGTACCAGTTCCTTTCTGCTCCCTTCAAGGTGGATGGAAAAGTTCGGCACAGGATGGCATCTGGTACGCCATGGAGCAGCATCATTATCCGGAAGGCCTCCAGATGGTCGACTGGATCCGAGGTCCCGTCGTAGCTTTTGAATTGAGGGAGCTTGAAGTTTGGCGGGATTGGTTCCTACATGATTATTTGAGAGAAGGGAGGATCAGTACAGATATCCTCACCATAAGTAGGGGGAGCGTGGCGGAGTTCTTTGATCCATCGATTCATCTCCTGGAGCCTTCGATCCAGGAAGTCCTCTCGACTGTGGGTCTCGAGCGTCTTCAGGCAGAATGGAGGTAGAGATCTTCTAGGAGTAGAATCATGATCGGACTGAGGGCTCTCCACCCTCGGATTCATCTTTCCAAGAAAGACGGGGTGACAGGCCTAAGTGGTCCACCCTACAACCAGATTTTAAAATTTTGGCAATGTTCTCTCCAATCGCACCGACGCCTGCGGTTGTTGTTGCTGTTGCATGACCTGCACCGCTTCAGCGAGGCCTCTGACCTGCTGAACCAGCAGATCGAATTGCTCCGCACCGACCACCATCATCGGTGGAGGAGGAGGAGCCTGAGAAACTGGAGGTGAGGCTGGAGACTAAGATCTGGTCGTGGAGGCCATGGATCGCCTGGTGGATGCTTTGCGGGGAGGCATCGGGTGAAGATCTAGTAGAGGAAGGAGAAGAGGATGTCGGAGAAGATGATCGAGATCAGTCCCGTTGAGCACTCCTTTAAGAACAAGAGGACTGCGAAGATACTTGCCAGCCCTTCCTCTAGCGTCAATTCTGTTGGTGCAGAATTTCGTCGAAGTCAGAGAAGCTAGAGCTGGGATGATCGCGGCCGCTATCGGGACCTGCAAAGAAAGTCTAAACCGGAGTTGGGGGTGCTCCGGCAAGATCCTCCGATACTCAAGTCAGTACTCTGCTTCAACAGAAATGGAGTGCTCGAACGAAAATTTTTGCAGAGTTTCGAGATAGAGTTTAGAGCTTAGAAAAGAACATATCTGGGGGTTCTTATTTATAGACGGAGAGTGTAACTGACTGACAGCGATGTCTGTAACCATCTGGAAGTGGGCCATTCAGAGACGTGCGGAGTTTGTTACGGAGAGTAGTGGCGTTAGAGGTCGCCCAGGGCCACGTGGAGCTTGTTACGGAGAGTGAAGTGGTGTCCGTTGTCGTGACTTGCCAGAGAGTGGTGGAGCTGCATGGAATCCATTACAGAGAGTGGAGCAAGGTGACGGCTCTTATCGTGGCTTGTCAGAGAGTGGTGGAGTTGCATGGAATCCATTGCAGAGAGTGGAGTAGGGTGACGGCTCTTGTCGTGGCTTGTCAGAGAGTTCGGATCCGTCGATTGAAGCTCGGTTGGGATGCCTGATGGAGCAGAATGGCTCTTCACATCGTCGTTCTGGGAGAGGCTCGGATGTTCCGAGGTCACTGACATTTCAGACGGGAGTCACCTACCGCAGGAGCTCGGATGGAGATTTTCTATTGGTGGAGTCCGGAGAAGTCCGATCGCTAAGAAAGTCCGTCTGGGATTTATCTGATGTAGAGGCTCATCCAAAGATCGTCCGCTGGGGAAGCCCGATTTTACGGGGAGCCTGGTAGGAGGTCGGTCGGTGATGGACTTCGGATAGCACTAGAGAGGCTCGACAGACATCGGGGGTGATCGGCCATCGCAGGGACCTAGCTGTTGGAGCTCGTCCGTCATAGAAGCTCGTCCGAAATCCATCCACTGGAGAAGTTCGGATGGGATCCGGTTCTCGCGAGAGGTCAAAAGGGGACCGTTTGTTGTAGGAGCTCGAGCGAGGACCAGTTATCGTGGAAAATCGGAGTAGTGTCCCGTTGTAGAAGTTCGTCCGGAATCCCCTCGCTACGGAGTAGCTCGGCTGAGGTCTACTTGTAACAGAAGTTTGAAAAAATTTTGTTCATAGTAGAGGCTCGAATAGAATTTGCTTACAGTAGACATTTGGGATAGACAGTCTGCTGTAGGTGTTCGGAGTAGACCATTTGTAGTAGAAGTTCGGCTCTCGTGGGAGCCCGATTAAGATCCAGGGGGTGGTCGACCGTCGTAGAAATTCGGGTGGAGTTTGGTTACCGTAGAACTCTCGTTGTCGGGGAAGCTCGGATGCTGACAAAGTTCGAAAGAAGTGCGGAGGGTAGTTGGTTGCTGTAGAAGGTTGGTTGACAGTGAGCCCCAGAGGGCCTTCAGGGTGGCCCGATGGACGAATGCAGAAGTTCATTGTCGGAGAAGTCCGGACGATCGAGGAGGTTCGGAGAGGCGCCACGCACAAGGTCGGGAGCCAGAAGAGCGCAGGAAGGATCGATCCTTTACAAGCTTCGGCCGAGGGAGTATTTTATACTCAACTGAGTTGAAGATCAAAGTTGCTTTATTAGAAGAAGAAACCAAACACTCTTCGGATGGATATAAAATGGTTCAAGACTAGATTCATGTTTGGGTGGATCTGATTGCATACTTTGAAACATAGTTAGGTTAGGCTCGTTAACAACTACAATTTTTGGAAAACAAGTAGGTTTAATTAGGATATAGTTACAAGGAGAGTCATCCTAAATTTTGGACCATTTGGAAGAATGCAAATCCAAACTCCTGGATCTTTTCACCAGGGTGGACAAGTCTTTAGGATGAATGGAAGCAAATAAAGAATATTATGAAAAATTTCTAAAGTGGAGTCCATTTCTTTGTAAATATTGTTGACACTGGATATTTGTCATTTGTGTCCGCCTCTTGGCCAAGACCTTATCATAGGAAAACCTATTTGTATTATGGACAATCGATTTAACATTTTTACATACTTTATTCATGCTTTTTTCTTTTGGACTAAAATTAAGCCTCCATTTTGATCCTTTCATGGATATTTACATAGTGCATGGATTTACTTTATCTATAGTTAATGTGAGGTTTCTTGATGATTTGAATGATTGAGCTCTAAATTGCATAAATTTCTTTCTCAAAAGTGCTCTCATAATGTTGCCCACCAACATATGAACGCAACATGCATATCAATTAGGGAAAAACTAATGATATCCTTTGTTATAGTTGCCCCCAGCCCTCATAGTAAAGGTAGTTGGCATAGTGAGACAATAAAATTGCCCCTTCTCTACTACTATGAAGGATAACTAATTCTATCAATGAAAGTCATATCATTGTCGTCCTACCAATCTTATCGATAGTAGCCATCCACTTGAACATCGATCTAGCATTAGTCAAAATATTGTCTCCTTGTTTGGTCTACCTGGCTCAGTTTGTGAATTTCGAGGACTTCATAAAATAGTTTCCAACCTCATCTTATTAATAGTTTGGCTTTTCAAAGATCCTAAAATTTTTATGTAAAGATTAATAGGCTAATTTACCCTTTTTTAGAATCTCATCTATTAGGTTCACGATAGCATACATTAGAGAATATTATGGCATATAATTCTAGCCCTCAACAATAAAAACAAGGCTCTCAACTTATTCTATCATCAAATCCTAGGCTGTCTTATATTGTTCCATAGGTGGCTTTCACACTATAGGCATTTGACTTGTGAATGCTTTCAATAGGTCATATCAATTCTTATCCATATAGAATTTCAACTGCATGACCCCATCCTAAAAGGAACAGACTACTAGATGGTCCATCTTCATCTATAAAATATTGCATTTAAAGCCAGGCTCCCTAGGAAGAGTATAGCCAATTTTCTCATTGAAGATATCGACTCTTTGCAGGGGCTAGAGGAACCAGTCCAAATAGCTTGATCTAGGAACTCTATGACTCTTTAGTAAGATGCAATGGACTCCTTAGTGGTCCTAACATTTGAACATTAATCTTCTTTCTCAATAGCATAATGATAGCTATGTAACTATCTTTTGGGCATGCCAACAAAAAATGCATTAGTCGAAAAATCTCTCGAACAGTTCAAGCATCCTCTGGCAAATTCGAGATGCCACTAATATCAAACAATCAAAAAAAAGATAGGATAAAAAGGTTGATATTATGGTTTCTATTAGCTTAACTTTCAAGGATTTTCACTGCCATAATACTATCTTCCCAAAAGAGGAGTTAAGGTATAGCTAGAGAAATAAGTTTCCATTATAGCTATACATAAACTAGAGAGGAACTAATAACTAAAGCAATAAAATATATTGTAAATGCAAGAATAAATTAAAGATAAAGATAAAAATAATGATGAGTTGTTTGATTAGCAAAAGGGCCCTTTTCCTCAAGTTATATCCCATTATTTATACTTAGAAATGCTGTTAGTTTTGTAACTATACATATCAAATGTCGGTACTTGCCCATGCTTGAGATCCACTTTTTCTGATGTTTCAAATGACTAGGACTATTGTTTTCCCACTCATGAGATCTTATTAACCATTTGATCCTAACTACCACCTGATCTCATGCTGCATCTCGATCCCTTGGTTAGGCAGATAAGATAATTCATCTTACATGATCAGGCCAATTTGACATTAGAATTCATTTGGCCATTCGATTGGCTACTCAACATAATGATCTTTTCACTCGATCTATTGAGTCTCATGCCCAAGCTACTTCTTGGTAACTAGGTTTATTTCTTAGATAAGATTGAATGTTGTCAAATTAAGCTTTGCTCTCTTGGCTTAAGTACTTGAGACCCTCTTTAGGCTGAAATTCCCTTTGTCAACTCCATTTTGGAGTTGCTGCATGTACAATATTATTCCTTGAGTACCAAGGTGTGGTGTATATGTATATATTCGCTAAGAAGACTAAAGTTGATTATGTTTTTCTATATGAAAGTGTGCATATTAATGATTGTGGCTTTAAAATTATTATTATATAAAAGGACATCTTAATTTAAGAATTTCTATTCCTACCCAAAAAATGAAAATTTCTATTAAATTATCATTTAAATGTTGTTTTGCCTGAAAATTTAACATGGCTAATCAAAGTGTTTGAATTAATGTTGAGAGTTTGAATTAATGTTGAGTTTTGATTAGCTATGCATTTTTTATGCTCCATCATAGGCTGGAAATATAACCCTATCAGTACTCTATTACAAATTGAAAATATGGCAATATCGATGCCTATCATATAATTAAAACATGGCAATATCGATTTTGTCATAGGCTAGAAATATGGCAATATCAATGCCCCAGCATGAGTTAGAAATGTAGCAATATCTATATCCTATTATGAGCTAGAAATGTGACCATTGTTTAGGATAAAGAGAGAGATAGCTTGCGGTATTTCATTGCAAATTGAGTTATATTTGAATATTGGTGAAAGTATTTAATAAATTATATATAGCATGGATATTTTGAGATAATATATTTTTTTTTTACTTACATTCTGGATTTGATGTGTGTTTGTGTGGAATACTTATTGGACTATCAAGCTCATACTCATTTTTAATAATTTCAGAGCAGCATAGTAAATAGAGGTATCTGGGATTGTATGTTACAGGAGATATGAAGAAAATTAGCATATATGAGCTCTAGTAGAATTTTTAGTTTTTAGTTTTCTTTTTAATTTTAGAAATTTTGAAACTTGGATGATTATATTTAATACTTTGTATTTTTAGATATGCATATTTATAATGGGTGGGGTTATATGGTCGGAATATTATAATTATTTCGACAACTTGATTTTTTTAATCTATTTTAATTTTCAAAATAGTTCTTATGATATCTCCAATTTTATAAGCTTTCGGATGGGTTTGAGGTCTTGAATGCTTCATAGTCATATGCCCCATGCAAAATGTAGTGTCATGTGCCCAACTTGTATGGCAGGTTTGGGGCACGATGGATAATAAGAGAAAATATTTATATCTGAAGTTATAGAATTAAAAGATAAATAAATCAAAGAGAACTAGGGGATACGAAGTTGATGGATTAGGGGGTAGAGAGTATAATCCCAAAATATTTTAGAGAGTGGCATTGGAGTGAAGGGAGGAGTAGTGAGAATCATAAAAGAAAGACAATTATGGGATTTGTATTTCTTTACAAATTTAAAATTGATTTTTGTAGCCTATTTAGAGAATTCTAATTAAAGATATTCAAAAGAGAAATATTTATTAGCCAAAATATTCAAGGAACTGAGAATTTCATTACCATATATAACAATAAATAGTTAGAATAATCCTATTTAGGAAAACTAATTATGATAAATAAATAGAGAAACTTTATCTACTTTTACATGAGGATGGGAATGTAATTTTAGCTTCCCCATCAAGTACCCAACCCGAGCCGATTCGAATGAGATGGATTTTACCCAACCTATTTAAACTAAAGGGTACATATGGGTTTAGATATAATATCAAAAGCGGATTTTGGTTAGGTACGAATAATGATATATCCCATCTCAAATCTGATCTAATATAATATAATATTAATCCATCTCCCCTTCGGTTCATTCAATAATTGATAGCCATCATAGTCCCATTCACTTTGGTTATCCCTCTCATTCTTTATCTAGAAATTTATTATTATTGAAACTTAGAAAATATGTATATTCTATGAAAATCACAACAATCCATTATTTTTGTTTGTTTTGTTTCTAGGCCTTCTATTAATTTGACTTATGTATGAACTTTTCCGTGTTAGAATATAGTGTAGTTATTTTTTGATACAAAATTTAGTGTAGTTATTAATATACACTAGAATTCTCTCTATGTGAATCAAAAATTAGATTATAAGATAATAAGCTATAAGCTCCATCTATTTATGTAGCAGTTATAATCTCATTAATTATAGCTATAATTATTTGACCCAAGTTGATCCATAATGTCTATCCGACACAATCTGCCACAAACCATCCCTAACCCGACTTGACCTAACATGGTTATGGGGTGTATATGGCTACAAGATTTTTAACTATGGAATGGATACAGGGTATTGACCGATACAACCCATATCTAATCTCTTGCCATCCCTATATGAGGATGACCAAAATAGCTAAGCATTCAAGGAACAAAAATTCCATTACCATATGCAGTAATGAATCTTATTTATGAAAACTAATTATGAGAAATAAATAAAGGATCATTATCTACTTTTCTATGAATGACCAAAAACTCCTAGCGCAACTAAAGACAAAGCTACTTTTTGAAATACCCTACATTGTAAAAAGTTCATGTATGAATTTATGCATCAAATATTATCAAAAATTAAAATTAAAAAAGAAGCCAAGTTGAATCTTTGAAACCAATGACTCTGAATTGGTCTCTAAAAAATTTTCAAGCATTGGTTTCGACAAATAGTTCTTAATATTTGACCCCATCCAACACTCTAGCACCCATGGGAGTGCAACTACAAGTCAAATGGTTGATCCATGGATGTATCCATAAATTAAGAGCAAATCAACACTTGTCCATACAAACTAAGGAGCATATGGTGGATGGAATCCAAAATGATCCCATTGAGCCTCTGGTTGGTACCAAGAATGGATTGAAGGAATGATGAATAGAGAAGGAAAGATGGATGAAGGAAAAGATGGATGGATCTTTCATGCATCCTCTTATATATTTGATGAAATATGGAAGGATAGTTTGGAATGATTTTCTCCTCTATTTGGTATAGGAGAAATAAAAAGAAAGATGAATGATATTTATATGATATTTTTATCAAATTATCCTTTGATAAAAAAATATTTATATAATATAAGTAAAATGATCAACAGGTACTAGAGGTGTTGACATGTCAGATTATAGAGTTATTTTTCAGCACACCACATGTGCCACCAAATTCTTCACTGATGTCGCCTTGTCCCCTCAACTTCCCCCTCGACTTTTTCTCACCGACTTTAACACCTCCGCCTTTGCCTCTACTGATCCCTTCTTCCCCTGCTTCGAGGTGATCCGCCACTCCACCCACCTCCCCATCGCCCCCTCTCCGCCCCCTTCGTGCTCTCCCTGCCACCCTCTCTCCATCAATCTCCACCCCCTTCCCATAGATCTCCAAAAAATAGAAAGAATGGAAAAGAAAAATAAGCAAAAAAAGATAAAAAAAGAGAACGGAAGTAGTCAAAGGAGAAGTCAAAGGATGCGGTACCACCGGGGGGAGGAAGGGATTCAAGGTCCAAGGCGGTGATAGACTGGAGAGGTGGCAGCTGAAGTCGGGGGTGATTAGGATGAGATAAGACCTTGATTGATCATTTTTTCCCTTTTCATTTCATTCTTTTTTTTGGAGATCTGTGCGGAAGAAGAGAACCTAAAGAGATCAGAAAGAGGTAAGACTTTTATTGATCATTTTTTTCCTGTTTCATTTCATTCTTTTTTTGGAGATCTGTGGGGAAGGAGAGAACCTAAAAAGATTGGAGGGTTTCTTGGGTTCTGGTTGGGGTTTTTTTTAGAGCATATAGGATTTTGTGCGAGGTGTGGCGATATGAGTTGGTCCCTTGAGGTTTTGAGAGCTTAATCTTGGTACAAGCATGATATTTTGTAAGCTTTGGAGATTTTTGATCCAAAGGATTCTTCTTTGGCCACAAAATTTTCAATTTATGGATTTCTGTTCTCATGATAAGACATTTCCCCCACATAGGTGATCATTTTTTTTCCTTTTTACATCTTTTTCTTTTCATTTCATTATCTTTTTCAGAGATATGTGGGAAAAGAGAGCACTTCAGAGAGATTAGAGGGGTTTCTTTGGTTCCAATTGGATTTTTTCTCAAGCAGTTGAGATTTTGTGCTCTTTGTGAAAAGTCATTATCTATGACTTAAAGCAATAATATAAGTTGTTTGCATAATTTTTATGTGGCCAATTTAATCATGAAGGTATAAAATTGTCTAGATTATGGCTGAATTATTTTACTTATTCTCACTTTCTATAATTTTGGCTTGTGACTTTCCTTCTTTAATTTTTTTTTAAAAAAAACCTATTCACTTCTATGACTCTTTGCTTTTATAATGATTATAGTTAGAGGAAATGAGGTCTTTTGGTTATCTAGAGAAAGAAACAAAAAAAGTATGTATTTTATTTATGTCAAATTATTGTAATTTTTTTTCCTCTCTCTCTTTGCAGTCTACTAGCACCATATATTTTTTCTAGCATTTTTTGAGAAGTAATAAAGCTATGGCTCGAGGGGTCCAAGCATGTCAGATTATAGAGTTATTTTTTAGCATACCATGGTGCCACTAAATTCTTCACCGATGCCACCTTATCCCCTTGACTTCCCCTCACCGACTTTAACACCTCCACCTTCGCCTCCACCGATTCCTTCTTCCCCCGCTTCGAGGTAATCAGCCACTCCATCGACCTCCCCGCCACCCCCTCTTCAACCCCTCTGTGCTCTCCCTGCCTTCCCCTCTTCGCCAATCTCCACCCCATTCCCATAGATCTCCAAAAAATAGAAAGAAATGAAAAGAAAAAGAAGCAATAAAAGACAAAAAAAGGGGGGAGTGGAAGTAGTCGGAGGAGAAGTCAAAGGACGCAGCACCGTCGGGGGGAGGAAGGGATCAAGGTCCAAGGCAGCAACAGACTGGAAAGGCGGTGGCTGAAGTTGGGGGTGATCAAGATGAGATAAGACCTTGATTGATCATTTTTTTTCCTTTTCATTTCATTCTTTTTTCAGAGATTCGTGCAGAAGGAGAGAACCTAAGGAGATAGGAATGAGGTAAGACTTTCATTGATCATTTTTTTCCCCTTTTCATTTCATTCTTTTTTTTGGAGATCTGTGGGGAAGGAGAGAACCTAAGGAGATCGGAGGGTTTCTTGGGTTCTGGTTGGGGTTTTTTCTGGAGCATATAGGATTTTGTGCAAGGTGTGGTGCTGTGAGTTGGTCCCTTGAGGTTTTGAGAGCTTAATCTTGGTACAAGCATGATATTTTGTAGGGTTTGGATATTTTTGATCTAAAGGATTCTTCTTTGGCCACAAAATTTTCAATTTATGGATTTCTATTCTCATGATAAGACATTTCCCCCACATAGGTGATCATTTTTTTTTTCTTTTTGCTTCTTTTTCTTTTCATTTCATTATCTTTTTCAGAGATATGTGGGAAAGGAGAGTACTTTTGAGAGATTAGAGGGGTTCTTTGGTTTCGATTGGACTTTTTCTCAAGCAAATGAGATTTTGTGCTCTTTGTAAAAAGTCATTACCTATAACTTAAAGCAATAATATAGGTTGTTTGCATAATTTTTATGTGGCCAATTTAATCATGAAGGTATAAAATTGTCTAGATTATGGCTGAATTGTTTTGCTTATTCTCACTTTCTATAATTTTGGCTTGTGACTTTTTTTCTTCAATTTTTTTTTTAAAATGTTCACTTCTATGACTCTTTGCTTTTATAATGATTATAATTAGAGGAAATGAGGTCTTTTGGTTATCTAGAGAAAGAAAGAAAAAAATATGTATTTTTATTTATGTCAAATTGTTGTAATTTTTTTCCTCTCTCTCTTTGCAGTCTACTAGCACCATATATTTCTTCTAGCATTTTTTGGGAAGTAATGAAGCTATGGCTCGAGGGGTCCAAGCATGTCAGATTATAGAGTTATTTTTCAGCATACCATGGGTGCCACCAAATTCTTCATCGATGCCGCCTTATCCCCTCGACTTCCCCTCACCGACTTTAACACCTCCACCTTCGCCTCCACCAACCCCTTCTTCCCCCACTTTGAGGTGATCCGCCACTCCACCCACCACCCAACCACCCCCTCTTCGACCCCTTCGTGCTCTCCCTACCGCCTGCTCTCCACCAATCTCCACCCCATTCCCATAGATCTTCAAAAAATAAAAAGAAATGAAAAGAAAAAGAAGCAAAAAAAGACAAAAAAAAGGGGGGAGCGGAAGTAGTCGGAGGAGAAGTCGAAGGATGAGGCACCATTGGGGAGGAGAAAGGGATCAAGGTCCAAGGCAGCGACAGACTGGAGAAGCGTTGGCTAAAGTTGGGGGTGATCAAGATGAGATAAGACCTTGATTAATCATTTTTTTTCCTTTTTATTTCATTCTTTTTTTCAAAGATCCGTGAAGAAGGAGAGAACCTAAGGAGATCAAAATGAGGTAAGACTTTCATTGATCATTTTTTCCCCTTTTCATTTCATTCTTTTTTTTAGAGATCTGTGGGAAAGGAGAGAACCTAAGGAGATCGGAGGGTTTCTTGTGTTCTGGTTGGGGTTTTTTCTAGAGCATATAGGATTTTGTAAGAAGTGTGGTGGTGTGAGTTGGTCTTTTGAGGTTTTGAGAGCTTAATCTTAGTACAAACATGATATTTTGTAGGGTTTGGAGATTTTTGATCCAAAGGATTCTTCTTTGGCCATAAAATTTTCAATTTATGGATTTCTGTTATCATGATAAGATATTTCCCCCACATAGGTGATCATTTTTTTTCTTTTTTGCTTCTTTTTCTTTTCATTTCATTATCTTTTTCAGAGATATGTGGGAAAGGAGAGCACTTCAGAGAGATTAAAGGGGTTTCTTTGGTTCCAATTGGATGTTTTTCTCAAGCATATGAGATTTTGTGCTCTTTGTGAAAAGTCATTACCTATAACTTAAAGCAATAACATAGATTTTTTGCATAATTTTTATGTGGCCAATTTAATCATGAAGGTATAAAATTGTCTAGATTATGGCTGAATTATTTTGCTTATTCTCACTTTCTGTAATTTTAGTTTGTGACTTCCCTTCTTTAATTTTTTTTTTTTTTAAATGTTCACTTCCATGACTCTTTGCTTTTATAATGATTACAGTTAGAGATAATGAGGTCTTTTGGTTATCTAGAGAAAGAAAGAAAAAAGTATGTATTTTTATTATGTCAAATTGTTGTAATTTTTTTTCCTCTCTCTCTTTCCAGTCTACTAGCACCATATATTTCTTCTAGCATTTTTTGGAAAGTAATGAAGCTATGGCTTGAGGGGTCCAAGCACATCAGATTATAGAGTTATTTTTCAGCATACCAAGGGTGCCACTAAATTCTTTACCGATGCCACCTTGCCCCCTCAGCTGCCCCTCACCGACTTTAACACCTCCGCCTTCACCTCCACCGATCTCTTCTTCCCCCGCTTTGAGGCGATCTACCACTCCACCCACCTCCCTGCCATCCCCTCTCTGCCTATCTCCAACCCCTTCCCACAGATCTCCAAAAAATAGAAAGAAATGAAAAGAAAAAGAAGCAAAAAAAGACAAAAAAAAGGGGAGAGCGAAAGTAGTCAGAGGAGAAGTCGAAGGATGCGGCACCATCGAGGGGAGGAAGGGATTCAGGCAGCGACGACTAGAGAGGTAGTGGCTGAAGTCGAGGATGATCAAGATGAGATAAGACCTTGATTAATCATTTTTTTTCCTTTTTATTTCATTTTTTTTCAGAGATCTATGCGGAAGGAGAGAACCTAAGGAGATCGGAATGAGGTAAGACTTTCATTGATCATTTTTTCCCCTTTTCATTTCATTCTTTTTTTCAGAGATCTGTGGGGAAGGAGAGAACCTAAGGAGATTGGAGGGTTTCTTGAGTTTTGATTGGGGTTTTTTCTAGAGCATATAGTTATTTTGTGCGAGGTGTGGTGGTGTGAGTTGGTCCCTTGAGGTTTTGAGAGCTTAATCTTTGTACAAGCATGATATTTTGTAGGGTTTGGAGATTTTTGATCCAAAAGATTCTTCTTTGGCCACAAAATTTTCAATTTATGGATTTCTGTTCTCATGATAAGACATTTTCCCCACATAGGTGATCAATTCTTTCCTTTTCGCTTCTTTTTCTTTTCATTTCATTATCTTTTTCAGAGATCTGTGGGAAAGGAAAACACTTAAGAGAGATTAGAGGGGTTCTTAGGTTCCGATTGGGTTTTTGTTTCAAGCATATGAGATTTTGTACTCTTTGTGAAAAGTTATTACCTATAACTTAAAGTAATAATATAGATTGTTTGCATTATTTTTATGTGGCCAATTTAATCATGAAGGTATAAAATTGTCTAGATTATGGCTGAATTATTTTGCTTATTCTCACTTTCTATAATTTTAGCCTATGACTTTCCTTCTTTAAATTTTTTTTAAAAAAAATGTTCACTTCTATGACTTTTTGCTTTTATAATGATTACAGTCAGAGGAATTGAGGTCTTTTGGTTATCTAGAGAAAGAAAAAAAAAGTACATATTTTTATTTATGTCAAATTGTTGTAATTTTTTTTCTCTCTCTCTGTGTAGTCTACTAGCACCATGTGAGAACCGATCCCTTGTACCTGATTCACCTTGAAGCTAGCATTCCTTGCCAACTTCATCAGAGCCAAACAAAAAAAAGAGAGATGCGTGAGAAGAGGAGAGAAGATGAGTTTGAGAGAAACAAGGAGATCTCATTCCCTGTTAATCCATGGTTGGTGGGGGAGGAGTTTGAATAGGACATGCCGGCAAGGCCCAACCTAATTACCCTAGGAGGACTGATCCTATCTCCTCAAATCCCTCCTCTATTTAAACCCCACACCTCTTGATAGAGCCCTCACCAATTTCCATCATCCCCCTCTTTCTTCTTTATCTCTAATGGTCATTGTGCCACCATGCTGAGCACCGCCACCTCCCTAAAACCTTAATCCTTTTCCTCTAGAAACCCTAACCCTTCTCCTTAAACCCTAGCATACCTCTTCAGGTGTGAGATCTGTTGAGCCACCCCACTAGCTACCGTCGCCGTCGTCGCCGTCGCTGTCTTTGGGAAGTTTCCCTTCCTCTTCTTTCTTCTGACCCTTGGTGGTTCACCACCATGGGATTAGGCGGATCTTCTTCTTCTTTCTCTTAGGTTTTCTATTGTCGTCGGTCAGATTGTCACCCCTGAGCGTCATCGTGGCACCACCGTCGGCCATTCGGGCTACCTCACCATCGACACCCGCATCCTCTGGTCATCCCTATGACAACCCGAGAGAGGCCATGGGTTTCGATTTTGGGG
This sequence comes from Elaeis guineensis, assembly GCF_000442705.2. Lineage (NCBI taxonomy): Eukaryota > Viridiplantae > Streptophyta > Magnoliopsida > Arecales > Arecaceae > Elaeis > Elaeis guineensis. The sequence continues at coordinate 29,635,975 of NC_026004.2, read as the reverse complement.
GAAATGGAGAAAAGAAAGAAAGAAAGAAATAGAGAAAGAGAGAGAAATAGGGACCTAACCTAATTTCTTTCGACCCAATTCAATTAAGCCTAGATCAAATCAAGTTGGTAGATTTGACTCGAGAATTAAACCTAATATATTGATTGGACTCAATCTAATTAAGTCCGGGTCAATCTAAATTGTATAGATCTAATTTAGGAATTAACCTAAATCTAAATCTAGATCAGACCAAATTGAAGGACCCTTTCTTTTTATTTTTTCTGAAATTGAGACTAAATAAAACTTGTTATCAGAGCCTTCAACACCAGAAGAGCACTGGACATCGAACCTAGAGAACGGACTAACAAGATTATAGAATTTTGTATCTGATCAACTGTAAGTTTTCTTTTATCTCTGGGTTATTTTTGTGCATATTCATGTGTTTAAAATTAAATTTTGTAAATAAAAATTATTTAAATATTTAAAAATTAGAAAGATTTGAAAGTATATATTTATGTATGAAAAAATATTTAAAATATTAGATCAAGCATGGTGTCATCTCAGCATAATTATAGATTAAAATTGAGATGTTTTTTTGTTTTAATATTGCATGATTCTAGAAACAAAATTATTCATATTTATCTTCACATGAATTTGGAATAAGAAAAATATTTTCTTATTTCTGGAAAGGAGATGAGACTTGATATTGTTGTGGAAATAAGTATATTATTTGGTTAAAATGAAATTATGAGAAAAAGTTTCTAGTCGACTGTGATTCGGGTCTAGCTAATGAGATTGATCATTAGTCACATATCAGAAATGTGTTTCTTCCAGATATATCCAGTTGGGGCTGATTGCTCGTAGAGCTAGTTCTTTCGGGCCTATCTAGTTGGGACTGATGACTGACACATGCTGATGCATCACGTGTATATTTCAAAACTAATCTCTTTATCTTGTCACAGGATTAATCATGGCTGTATGAATCAGAGCTAGTTCCTTTCGAACTTAATCAATCGGGACTGATCACTGGCACACACTGATACATCGTATGTTTATTTTCAGGGGTTAGTCTTTTTTAGGCCTTGTCATAGAGCTGATCGTGGCCATAGTCACTAAAGACTAACAGAGAATTTTTGGATATTTATTAATTTACATGGTATATTTTTTTAAAAAAAATAGCTTGTTACATATTATTATTACATTGTTATATTTGAAAATTAGTTATGCTTGATCCCTTAGAGATATTGATAATTTATTATGCCTATAAAGCTCACCCTCTTTTTTTAATTTTTTTTTAGATTCAGAAGATTCTATTGGGCTTGGGATCAAATTGTGAGGAGCATAGGATTGTATATTGAGAAAAAGATAGATCTTGCATATTCTTTAGGATTTGCTCTAAAGAGTGTGTGGTATCACGTGCCTGGTCTGGATACCGGATTCGGGTCATGATAGAGTATTATCAGAGCTTAGGTTAAAGATCATAAGAACTTAGATTAGTGAGAGCGAGGTAGAATTAGGATCTTGATTGATTATCTTAAAATAATTATAAATATTTAAAGTCGATTAATTTGTTACACAATGTCTAAGTTTTTCTTATGGATATAAATTATGATCTAATGACAACAAAATCTCTGCTAGGACTCTATAGAATTTTAATCTAAGATCATTAAGAAATTTTGGATAATATAATCAAAGTGCACAATGAAAGTATGGTGGTTTAAGTCATTAAATTTGATCGAAAAGATTAGTTCTAATTTTGAAGGATGTTATGTTAGAAGATTGAAATTTTCTTTTCAAGTGAAAGGCTATTCAAGAGCTCTAGGATAAGATAAGAATTTTATATCTATAAGGTTTTGACTTTATAACATACAAACTTTGAGGATGAAATTTTTTTTAAGGGAGAGAAAATGTGAGAACCGATCCCTTAGACCCAATTCACCCTGAAGCTGGCATTCCTTGCTGATTTCATTGGAGCCAAAAAAAAAAGAGAGAGATGTGCGAGAGGGGGAGAGAAGATGAGTTTGAGAGAAATAGGGAGATCTCGTTCCCTATTAATCCATGGTTGGTGGGGGAGGAGTTTGGATAGGACACACCAGTGAGGTCTGGCCTTACCCGAGGAGGATTGATCCTATCTCCTCAAATCCCTCCTCTATTTAAACCCCACACCTCTCAATAGAATCCTCATCGACCCCCATCATCCTTCTATTTCTCTCCATCTCTGGTGATCACCATGTCGAGTGCCACCACCTCCCTAAAACCCTAATCCTTTTCCTCTAGAAACCCTAACCCTCCTCCTTAAACCCTAGCATACCTCTTTAGGTGTGAGATTTGTTAAGCCACCCTATCGGCTGCCATCATTGCCGCCGCTGTCCCTAGTAAGTTTCCCTTCCTCTTCTCCCTTCTGGCCCTCAGTGTTCACTGCCATGGGATAAGTGGATCTTCTTCTTCTTTCTCTCGGGTTCTTTGTTGTCGTCGATAGGATTGTCACCCCTGAGCGTCGACGTGCCACCACCGCTGGTCGTTCGGGCTACCTCATAATCGACTCCCCACCCTTCGGTCGTCCCCTATGACAACCCAAGAGAGGCCATGGGTTTCGATTTGGGGGAAATGGAGAAAAGAAAGAAAGAAAGAAAGAAAGGGAGAAAGAAAGAAAGAGAGCGAGAGAGAGAGAGAGAGAGATAGGGACCTAACCTAATTTCTTTGGACCCAATTCAATTGAGCCTAGGTCAAATCAAGTTGGTAGATTTGACTCAGGAATTAAACCTAATCTATTGATTGGACTCAATCTAATTGAGTTTGGGTCAGCCTGAATTGTATAGATCTGATTTAGAAATTAACCTAAATCTAGATCTAGACCAGGTCAGATTGAAAGACCCTTTCTTTTTATCTTTTTTGAAATTGAGACTAAATAAAACTTATTATCAGAGCCTTCAACGTTGGAAGAATACCAGACATCGGATCTAGAGAGCAGACTAAGAAGCTTATAGAATTTTGCATTTGATCAACTATAAGTTTTCTTTTATCTCTAGATTATTTTTGTGTATATTCATGTGTTTAAAATTAAATTTTATAAATAAAAATTATAAATATTTAAAAATTTGAAAGGTTTGAAAGTATGTATTTTAATTTAAAATATTGGATCAAGCATGGTGTTATCTCAGCATAATTATAGATTTAAAATAAGATGTTTTTTTAATTTTAATGTTCCATGATTCTAGAAACAACATTATTCATGTTTATCTTTGCATGAATTTGGAATAAGAAAAATATTTTCTTGTTTCTGGAAAGGAGATGAGACTTGATATTATTGTGGAAATAAGTATATTATTTGATTAAGATGAAATTATAAGAAAAACTCTTTAGTCGACTATGATTCAGGTCTAACCAATGGGACTGATCATTAGCCACATGTCAGAAATGTATTTTTTCCAGACCTAGTCAGTTAGGGTTGATCATTGGCAAAGCTAGTTCTTTCGGACTTAGTCAGTTTGGGTTGATCACTAGCATATGCTGATCGTCACGTGTATATTTCAGAACTAGTCACTTTGCCTTGTCACAGGGTTAATCATGACCGTATGATTCAGAGCTAGTTTCTTTCGGATCTAGTCAATCGGGGCTGATCACGGGCACATGCTAATACGTCGCGTGTTTATTTTCAGGGGCTAGTCTCTTTCAGGCCTTGTTACAGGATTGATCGTGACCGTAGTCACCCAAGACTGAGAGAAAATTTTTGGATATTTATTAATTTGCATGGCATGTTTTAAAAAAAAAATTATCTTGTTACATATTACTATTATATTGTTATATTTTGAAAATTAGTTATACTTGATCCCTCAAAGATATTGATAATTTACTGAGTCCGTAATGCTCACTCCCTCTTTTCTATTTTTTTTTTCAGATTCAGAAGATTCTATTGGGCTTGGGATCGAGCTGTGAGGAGCATAGAACGGCATACTGAGAAAAAAACAGGCCTTGCATATTTTTTAGGACTTGCTGTAAAAAGTGTGCGGCATCACGTGCCTGATCTGGATACTGGATTCGGATCATGACACACCATATATTTCTTCGGGCATTTTTTGGGAATTAATGAAGCTATGGCTCAAGGGGTCCAAGGTTATCATTCTGGACATCCCATTGTTGTTTGAGGCTAAGATGGACAGATGGACTGCTCCTATTATTGTTGTATGGGTTGATCCTGAAACTCAAGTACAACATCTAATGGCAAGAGATGGCATGCCTAAAGAACAAGCTAGAAACAAGATTAATGCTCAGACTGCACTGGACTGGAAGAAGACAAAGGCAGAGATAGTCATCAATAACTCAGGCACAATTGAAAAAACAAAACTACAGTTTTAGGAGGTCTTGAACCAGGTTACCAGGCCTTTAACATGGAACGAACTCGCACTCTCTAGGGACGGTGTTTTTTGGATTCTTATATATGCACTTATAGGTGTTTTAGTGGTACAGAAAAATTTAAAGTGATGATGAGCATTACCTATCAGCGGACTTCTCTTATCAATTACACTTGCTCAAAATAAGAGAGAAATATTTGTGCAATTTATATTTAATTTATTGAACTAGCTTGGTATAAGCTTTGCTATTCTTCTTCCTTTACAACACCTTTTAATGTGAACCAAAACATCTTGCATTCTGCTGTACTGCTAAGTCTAAGTAGGGCTGCATTTTGTTGTTTCTCTTAGAGTCTGCTTATTGATTCAAAAACAATCAGACACTTGGTTTCTCAATTGAGCTGATTTACATTTTCATCTGTATTTAACAATTTGAACGCTAAGACAACTCTCCTTTGGTCATGCTATGTTGAACCCTTCAGTTTCTTTCTGGAGCCAATTTACCTTATTTTTTTCCTTTTCAATTGGTAGTGAATATGTTGAAACATGTCAGTGAAGACGGATAAGATGTAATTGAAAGTCAGAGCTTCACCTCCTATCGGCATCTAGGATTAGAAGCCCAAAGAGTGAACTTACCTGAAAGATTTTCAGGATTTTATTTCTTTCAGTATGCTCCTGTTCTTGTACCATTTCCTTAGTTTCAATTTCCTATGTCATCACATGCTGCTCAGTAGTAATTTCCTCCTGTTTGGATGTTTAGGAATGTCCAGCAAGTCAAGATATGAACATGAGCTAATTACTAGACATCAAATATGTTACCTTCATTATTGTTTTTAACTCTATTATTTACTGAGCGTCAAACACTTGAAATCTTGCAGGACCTAATTATGTCCTTCCAGGGCTTATAAGTAAGCATTATTAGATATTTGTGGATTATACCACTGTTTTGTATCTATTGACTGTTTCCATGTAACTTTGCATGGGTTACCGTTATTACCAGATGACATACTGCATTGGAGGCATGCCTTAAAGTTTATGCAGAGTGAGATCTTGAAATCATTTGCATTCATCGTGCTTTCAAAGCTTTTCAGAGACATAATTGGTTGAGGAGTCATCATAGCTACATCAGCGATATATGGTTTTAGTGTCAAAAGGATTTTTTTTTTTCTAATTTTGTTTTGTTTTTGAGGTGTCTGTTATAAGGAAATATGGCAAGAGATATCAATGCAGTTGAGTTATATTTTGACTAGCTTTCATTGAGTTTTATTTTGACTTGCGGTTATATATCGTTTTGATGCTTGGTGCCAAACACAGGTTACTACACACTGACTATGCCAACTATGGGTGCATGGGTTGTCTTGTTAGATTGTCCATTTTCTCAAAACAATTTGTAATGCTTTGTTCCAAGCCATGCTTTGTTCATGGGTTGTTCATTTATGTAACTTGGCCAGCTGCTGGTGCTTTAAAAGGATTAGCTGATGGTGCTGTGTCCTTGCATGTTTGCAAATTTATATGTGCTGCCCCTGCATAAACTTCAGATTCAACCACTCATTTGGCACTATTCTACCAAAAAAAAAAAAAAGAATACCACTCATTTGGCAATTACATTGCATGTGCTGTGTGGAGGCATGTTAAATTATTAGCTTGGTACAATTGTACGATATTAACTGCGTTGCAATATAAAGCTGAAGCTCATTAATTAAAATGAATTAAAAAAAAGTTAGAGGTTGCATTTAAAAAAAAAAGTTAGAGGTGCTCTCCTTCAAATTCTAAAAACAATATCATGAAAAAAAAAAAATTTCTTTGCTGCAGGATTTTGACAAGTCTTTATTCTGAATGTGTCTGCATCTGAAACTATAAATCATGGGCAAATAACTGATTATCAATTAGTGTTTCTTTTGAACTACGATTTATTTAGAAGGAACATCCTTTACTACATACATTCAGTTCTAAAAACAAGTTATTAAACAAATGTATTATATGACCAGTTTAGATAGTCTATATGATATTGATTTGCTGATTAAACCTTACATCTTTCAACCTATGAATAATTAATCCTTGCCATCATTATGCTGGAATCCATGCCAATTGTCTAACTAATTTGTATTAGTTAGATTAAATGCCATACTGCTAAGGAACTAATCATTATCAAGTATCACAAAAAAAATATTGCTATCGATGATTGTTAACTTTGATATCTATTGTTTTATTTCATATTTTAGTAATCTAGAAAAATGGATTCAAAGTCTATTTCATTCTTTTTTTTAATCTCTCTCTTTTTTTTAATAGACTTACTGACTTTCTATTTTTCAATTTCTTTCTCTTTTTTTTTTTTTTTTTGAAGAGTCTCAATTTCTTTCTCCTATTTTTTTTAAGTTTTATGCTTCTAATTTATGTGTTAGAATTATCAAGATAAAATTCAGAAAAACAAAGCTTTCTTCTTTATGTGAAATAACTTATATTTTATTTTTCATGCTTCTAGAATGCATTCTAGAAGCTAACCTTATAGCATCCTTGATTTTTGGACTTATTAATACTAATAGCATAAAAGAATATTATTATTATGATTGATTAAATCTCTGCAATGCGGGGGTTGAGTGCTAGTTATTATCATATATAAATAGTTCGATAACTATAATTTAATTTAAATAATTATTTATTTTATATAAATAGTTAATTAAAAAATATCGAACATAAATAAAAATAGAAGATAATTTTAATTATTTACTTATAATTATGCAAATTATATGATAAATTGAAATAATTAGTAATAAAATTTAATAGTATAGAGTAAGTACTATAGATAAAATTAAAAATGTATAAATAAAATGAATAAAAAAATGAATAAATGTCAAGGTTTTATCAAAAAGTTAACAAAGATAATTTTATCAATGTAGAAACCTATCCCTCACATATTCCATCCATCCTTTCTTGTATCCTCTTAATTTAGAAGGATGCAAATTGTTGAGCTTAAGTGCATTGACACTTTTTTCTTTTTCATTCATCCTTCTTAAGATTTTTTGAGCCAAATTGTAGATGAGGATGATCCATCCTTTCAATCTCATTCATCTCTCTTCTTATGATCCCAACCAAATGGTTGAATATCCAAAACAATTATTGTTTTTGGTAAGAAGAAAGGGGAATGGAATTCATAAAAAAACAATATCTATTATAATAGAAGACTCCCACTCCCAAATAGATACAAAGAAAAGCTAAAGTAAAGAGCAAGATGTAGGGTCTGTTTGGAGATGCTTTCGCTTATGGCCTAAAAATAATTGTTGATAAAAGCAATATTTTGATGTCAAAAGCTATTCTGGGGCAAAGCGGGTTTTTGCTATAAAGTATTTGGCTATCAATATCCTTAAGCTATTCTAAAGTTATAGAAATAGTTTGCTGTGTTTTTGATTGACAAATCCAAAAATTGCTTTTGAATGACAAAATGACCAAAAAGGATAACTATCTAAAATTATTATTAAAATTATTTAAATATAAAATAAATGACTATCATGATGCAAATAAAGTTAATAAAATTCATATAAAACAATTGTTTGCATATTGCCAATATGGAAAAAATAAAATAAATAATTGTTAAACATGTTTCATCAAAAGAAGGTTACATCAAAATATTGCATATCACATATGCTATTATATACTTGAGCCATGAAGCAATCATCTTGTCCCACAACATTTGGCAGGGGTTCTTTTATAATATCCTCTTGGTTAATATCACCCATAATAAATGGTATATAGTCATTATCATTATCGGCCTTGTTAAACTCCGCATCATGCCCCTGATGCTTCTTGATATAGTTGTGGATCGCCATGCTAGCAGTAATAATTCTTATTTGGTCATTCAGCTTATATGCAGGCATTTGGCTAAGTATAGCCCATCTATTTTTTCAGTCTCTAAATATATGATGTATAATATTTTGTAGTGATGTATGAGCTTAGTTAAATGCCTCATTTGGATCTTGTATTGATTGACAGTTGCATCGAAATTGAGGAATATGAGACCTTTCTCCTTTATATGGTGTCAAGCATCCTTTCATGTTTGGGTATCCCAACGCAATATTTACCCATTACAAAGTATAAAAAATGTCATTTCAATTATAAGAATTATTTGTTCTACTTATCAAGTCAGTAATATAATTTATTTATCACACTCACCATCCCTTAGATGTGGCTATATTATGACTCTCAATAACATCAACTAGCCAACTAATTGTCTTGTTCAAAATGGAGGTCGCCAATACTCATTGGCTACCCTTCGGAGCTGATCTCCTTGCCTCCTTGTTCTCTTATTATTTGAAATTAATGATGAAATATCCCTATCATCCAAGTTGGAAGTCATATTCTCTAATTCCGGTGTATCCTCATCCCCACCATTATCTCTAACCTCATCACTTATAGCATTTTTTGGTATCTCAAGTGGGACTCCAAAACTTGAAGCCCAAGCTCGCCTCCAAATGGCTATTATGTCCATATATAATTCATGCAAATCAAAACAATGTTTAAGCTCTTTGTCGTTGTATTTGGCTCAATCTTGTTTTCTCTACTTAATATTAGAAACATTTACTACTATAAACAATATAGCTAAATATATAAGTCAAGATATATATATTTTTTTATTTTTTTATTTTCTCTTCCCACCATTCATCTGGAGCATCTACAATTTACTTTGCATGATTCCAACCTAATCCTGTTTCTTTAACCACCAAAGCATTCTAGCTCTACCACTCCTTCATATTATCCTAATAATTTTTCAATTAGAATCTGTCATAGCTTTTCTTAACCTCTTTATTAAACCTTTTCACCAATAAATTCCACTCATCTTTTGTGAAATAGGTACCAGGTCTGTATCAAGCCCTTACAAATTCCTCATAATGCTTAACAAATATTGCATAGCTTTTATGATCTCGACAGCTTTCTTGCTAATCCCATGTTCATTACCATCATCAATGGTTTTACCTTTACCCTTTGTAATCTTAGAGCTCTGCCCCTTCGCTATATGGAATATATTCTGCTCACTTGCCATTGTCAAGTCTAACAAAATATTTCATAATTTAAGATTAATATAAAGTATTGAAAATTTAATGGCTAAGATTATTTACAAATAATTAATAAAGTATTTACAAAATAACATTTAATGAGTAATGAGCAAAATAGTAATAAAATAATATTCACAAATTCCCAACGGTGCTAACAAATAGAAAAGTAATACAAAATTTTATAAGTTTTGTTTGTACAAGAAGCTATCCTTTTCATTTTAATGGTTAAATATTTATGCCTGTTAGGATTTGACACCTCAAGATTCAGCCCACAGCGAGGTTCGCGGCGAAAAACGGAGTCCAACGAGATCAAGATCACCTGAAACGGAGCTTGGATGGAGGAGATACGAGCTTTTGAAGTCGATACGACATTCGAGGTGGCGGAGGACCGCCGGCGACCGGCGGCAGCGGCGCGGCCGCAGGCGACGGTGTGCGGGACGCGGGACCCAGGCTCGCGCGGGATGCGCGCCCAAGCCCGAGGCCCAGGCGGGTGCAGGCCCAAGCGGGCGTGCAGCCCAGCCGGGCGCGTGGCCTAGGCGCGTGCAGGCCCGCACGCAGGCACGGCCCAGGCCCGCGCGCGCGGCCGGCCCAGGCCCAGGCGGCCTGCTGGCCCCTTTGCCTCGGCCCACCGTGGACCAGGCGGTCCACGGCGGGGCCTGTGGACCGCGTGGGCGTTTTCCACGTATTTCTCGTGGTCCACGGCACTATTCCATGGACCAGAGCGCGATTGGAGGGCCCAGATGATTTTCGGTGACGATCCGACAGTTCAGGAGGCTGATTTGGCTTGTTTAGGACTCTTAAACCTAATCTAATTAGGTTTAAACTCTGTTTAACCCTTTAAAAAGGCTTGTGACGAACAAACAGTGGTAGTGGTTCGGATTTGCGCCGTACGAAGCCCGTACGAACCCGAGAAGAGAGAGAGAGGCGAGAGTGCTGAGAGAGGAGCAGGAGGCTCCTGGACAGCGGTCGCCAGGTACTTCAGGGGTTCAGGGGGGTCTTCAAGAGAGAGAGAGCTTTTGTGAGGGAAACTTCTAGTGAGAGAGAATTGGGTGTACAAGGGTTGAGGGTGAGGTCTCCTCTTGTAAAATTTTATTTTCATAGTGAAGTTTGCATGCCCCATAGAGGCGAGCCCTTTTGTGGCTGATCTACGTATTTTGATTGTTTTTCCTTTTGTTTTGTTTCTTCTTTCTTCCTGCTGCATTGCGTGGTACTGAAAAGATTTTGGGAGGTGGTGTCCTGGCCAGACATACACCCAACAAGTGGTATCAGAGCAAGGCTGTACAAGGACGCAGATTGCAGTGGTGGTGAGCAAGACTGAAGATGGAGAAAACAGGAACAATCAAGATGGAGATCAACAAGTTCGATGGTAAGAGTAATTTCTCCTTGTGGCAGGCAAGGGAGAAGGACGTGCTCATCTAACAGGGGTTGATCGATTCTCTCTTGTGCGATGAGAAGCCGACCACCATGGAGGTGCGGGATTGGAAACGGCTACAGATGCAGGCGGTGAGTACCATCCGCATGTACCTGGCAGATGAGGTGGTGATCCATGTGCTAAGCGAGACTTCCCCGACGGTGCTGTGGTCGAAGCTCGAGGAGTTGTACATGGCGAAGTCTCTCACCAACACTCTTTTCCTCTAGAGGCAGTTTTACCAATTGCGGATGACTGAGGGACAGAGCATGCAGGAGCATCTGAGCCACTTCCAGAAGATCCTCACCGACCTTCTCAGTGTTGGCGAGAATATTGAGGAGAAGACCAGGGCGCTGGTTTTGCTGGCGTCGCTTCTCCCTTCGTACGAGTCCTTGGTGACTGCTCTTCTAGTGGGGAAGAGCACTATCAAGATGGACGAGGTCACCACGGCGATACTCCAGAACGAGGTTCTCAGGAGGGAGAACCCAGCTTCGAGCTCAGGTGGCGGTAGCTCAGCTTTGGTGGCTTCTGGAGGTGCAGGAGGCGGTAGACGGAGCGACAGGAGATCGCAACGAGGGCGGTCCAAGTCCAGGAGGGACTTGAGCAAAATCAGGTGTTACCAGTGTGAGGAGTTGGGGCATCTAGCCAGAGATTGCCCTCAACTGAAAATCGGACGGTGGTTGCTGTAGCGACGGCCAGCAGCGATTTAGATGGAGATATCCTGGAGATATCTGACGAGGTATCTACTTCTTTCCAGCAGTGGATATTAGATTCTGCATGCCCCTATCATGTGTGTTACAGAGAGGAGCAGTTTGACTCCTTGGAGAACAGTGAGGGCACTGTATATCTGCCGGATGGATCGAGCTGTGCGATCAGAGGCATTGGGATGGTCAGCTGGAGGACACATGACGATGCAGTGAGGAGATTGGGGGAGGTCCGATACATACCCAATTTCAGGCAGAATCTTATCTCACTTAGTAGACTGGATTCGAGAGGCTACAGGATGGTAGCTGGTGGAGGAATCCTGAGGGTACTACACGGCGATAGGATTGTGCTGGAGGGGAAGAAGGGGAGCAGAGGACATTATTACCTGGCAGGGAGTCCAGTGCGAGGTGGAGCTTCGGGAGTCAGGTGGAGTCCAGAGCGAGGTGGAGCTCCAGGAGGCGGATCGGGCACGAGACAGGAGACTCGGGAGGACGAGAGGCGACATTGCAAGGTGAGATTCCTATTGCTGCAGGACGATACCCTGAGCAGGTCTCACGTCAGGAGGAGCACAGCATACGACGGAGATGGGATCGAGCAGCCTGGCTCGACTCCCATGTTTGCCCATCCATGATCAGCAGGCGATTGCCCCAGGGCATAGGGGCGAGGAGATCCAGAAGCTCTCGAAGTTTGGAGGAGGCCGAATATCGAGTCGAGGTGGAGATTGTTAGGATTTGATACCTCAAGATTCAGCTCATATTGAGCCCACAACGAGGTTTGCGATGAAAAACAGAGTCCAACGAGACCAAGATCATCCGAAACGGAGCTCGGATGGAGGAGATACGAGCTTTTGAAGTCGGCACGATATTCGAGGTGGCGGAGGACCTTCGGCGACTGGCGGAGGGCGGCAGCGGCACGGCCGCAGGCGGTGGCGTGCGGGACGCGCGACCCAGGCCCATGTGGGATGCGCGACCCAGGCCCGCACGGGATGCGCGACCCAGGCCCGCGGCCTAGGCGGGCGCGCGGCCCAGCCTGGCGCGCGGCCCAGGCAGGCGCGCAGCCCAGGCATGCAGGCCCACGCACAGGTGCGGCCCAGGCTCGCGCGCAGGCACGGCCCAGGCCCGCGCGCGCGGCCGGCCCAGGCCCAGGCGGCCTGCTGGCCCCTTTGCCTCGGTCCACCATGGACCGGGCAGTCCACGGCGGGGCCTGTGGACCGCGTGGGCGTTTCCCACACGTTTCTCACGGTCCACGATACTATTCCATGGACCGAAGCACGATCGGAGGGCCCAGGTGATTTTCGGTGACGATCCGACGGTTCAGGAGGCTGATTTGGCTTATTTAGGACTCTTAAACCTAATCTAATTAGGTTTAAACTCTGTTTAACCCTTTAAAAAGGCCTGTGACGAACAAACAGTGGTAGTGGTTCGGATTTGCGCCGTACGAAGCCCGTACGAACCCGAGAAGAGAGAGAGAAGCGAGAGTGCTGAGAGAGAAGGAGCAGGAGGCTCCTGGACAGCGGTTGCCAGGCACTTCAGGGGTTCAGGGGGGGTCTTCAAGAGAGAGAGAGCTTTTGTGAGGGGAACTTCTAGTGAGAGAGAATTGGGTGTACAAGGGTTGAGGGTGAGGTCTCCTCTTGTAAAATTTCTTTTTCATAGTGAAGTTTGTATGCCCCGTGGAGGCGAGCCCTTTTGTGGCTGATCCACGTATTTTGATTGTTTTTCCTTTTGTTTTGTTTCTTCTTTCTTCATACTGCATCGCGTGGTTCTGAAAAGATTTTGGGAGGTGGTGTCCTGGCCAGACATACATCCAACAATTTCAAACTATTCATCAAAATAGGAATGACTTTGGAAAATTGGAGAAAGAAAAGGGAGGGGTTAAAAGTAATCTCTGATGCTTCTATTCCATTTTTCTGCATATATATACACATGCAACATTTTATGCAAGATCCATAAAAGAAAGAAAGTACAACTATATCATGAATCCAATAATAGGAATATAAATATTTCTAATATTTCTAATAGAAATATTTTGAATATTTCTCATTTCCTTTCTATAAATCATTCTCCAATCTTCTAAGCCATTTCCTATAGAAAATTGAAGGATCACAAGACTCAGCAGATTAATTTGCTGCAGTTGAACCCAGTGTAGGAACGATGAAACCTGATTTCTGCAACGATAGAATCCAATGCTACACTACATGAAATCTAGTTTATTAAATATTCAAACAAAGACTAATCTCAGTAGTAGTTTAACCTTTATGAACCTACTCTATCTTTATTAAAGCAGTATTATGATACAATGCTGAATCCAAAACAAAGATCAGAGTCTATGTTCTTGATTTTTGCTCCAACCTTAGCAGGTTCACAAATAACCATTCAACTTCAGATTTAAATCTAAGAAAAAATAGTTAAATTGATGGGAGAAAATGAGTTGCTAGCTCGTTTACAAAATTGCCTATAATTTCTCCAAGAAAATACTACAGGCCTAGAACTCATGTAGTGATAATTATATTCAGATGCAAAAAATCTGAAGTTCTGAAACAGAGAGTTCTGTTTCAGATAGACTGCTAAGGTATTACAGGATGAATGTTAACCATCAATGTAATAAATAATTAAATAGAACTATAAATTGAGAGTTCTGTAAATAGATTTGAAGATAACATAAAGTTGCAAACCTGCAAAAACCAAAAAGTTCTTAACCATAAACATTGAAAAAGGCACTTCAATAAAAAACGGAGCCTGGTACTGAGACAAAGCAGCATTATCAATCTTTTGTAAGGCCCTGAACATGACATCCAAATGGGGGATGTGGCAGTGGAGAAGCAACAAAGACCCATGGTAGTGGCTGTAATTTGATGCCTGGTGATCCCACAAAAAGAAAGATAAGAAAAGAAACTGTCATGCCCTGATCCTAAGGCCCAAGCTGGATGGCACGACAAATAGCTGCACATCCTTAGGGTTTGATTCCACAAGACATGCAAGGCTTGCTCTTTTCCTTCAAACATTTATATCATTTTTAACTTAGGCAATGGTAAAATATCCTAATGCATCAATTCAAAGAATAATCCATAATTATTTATAATAATGAGAAAGTCTAATCAATTTCTTCATAGAAATATTAATCATAAGTCTTCTAGTCCTTAAACTCCTCATTGCTCGAATCCAAACCCTATCTATTCTGCTGTAGGATTTTTGTGGTGCCCCATAGCCTTGGAGGTGACCACAGGTGGAGCCGGTCAATAGGCTTTAGATTCCCTATGACCGACGCGATCATAGGCTGGGACGGAAGTGGTCTTAGGGTGGAGGCGATACATAACATCCACAGGCTCAAGGTTCCGATGACAAGAACTTCGAGGAGCTTGATTGTGGCTCCAGATATTTGAGAGCACAAGGTAGAGCGAGAGACCAAGAAATGGCTAAAGACCGTGATGGAAAGTAGATTTCAGGGCACTGGGTCGACTTAATGCTAGACTAGATCGATCAAGTCTGAGAGCGACAGAAAACAGGCTCTCGAAAAAACTGACACGGTACATAGGTTAGCTGGCTCAGTTCCACATTGAGTTGAATAAGTGCCAGGTTAGTCGATTTAATCTGAGACTGAGCCGACTCAGCTACGCAGGCAGAGCACAACGGGATTTCTGATTTCGTTTGAGATCGGATTTTGATCTTAGGATCTTAAGGCCTAGTTTGTTAAGTCTTAAAGTGGCTAACTCAAGGGTTTGGACTGAGATTAAGTCCAAGGATGAGAGCATGTAAGATATGGGTATACATGGGCTCGAGTGACTGCTTTGATATAATTAGATTTAGCCAGAAAAGTTTTTCATATAAATTTTAGGGTATATAAACCATGTATTATAACATATTGTAACGATGGAACCAATACAAAGCTTTTCTCCCTAAATCCTTTATCTCTCTCTGGTTTGCATGCTGCCCTAGGTAGAGATCAAGCAATACCTTAGTATGACCTCCTTTGGTGCAGGTTGCTGGTGTTTTTGAGTATCCACATCTTGAGAATCTATACAATAATTGGTATCAGAGTTAGGTGGAGCGTGGAGAAGAAAGGAGATGTCAGGATTGAAGTTCTTTGTCAAAGATAACTTTCTTAATCAGATCTATGTTGTTGTGATTATGGTTTGAGACATCATGAGCAGCAGGTTGAAGATCGATTTTGAAAAGTTTGATGGAAAGAAAAACTTCTCAATGTGAAGGGCGAGGGTGGAGGATCTGTTAGTTCAATAAGAGCTGAATCTAGCTTTGGAGGAAAAGTCAGAGGGGATAAAAGATCGAGCTTGGAGTTCTCTAGAGAAGAGGGCCTGTTCGCTAATTAGATGGTATTTGGTGGACTCGAGGTTGTATGGCGTGCTGGAAGAGAAGACACCTAAAGGTTTGTGGTCAAGGTTGCACTTTCTATACATAGAAAGAAACATGTGCAACAAGCTTATGCTGAAGAAACAACACTACAGCCTTTGAATGGAAGAAGGTGGAGATGTGTTGGGACATATTCAGTGGTTTGATCAGTTGAGTATGGATCTATTCAGTTTGGGTGTGGCTATGGAGGAGGAGGACAAGTCCTTGATGTTGCTGTGCTCATTATCCGGAAGTTTATTTCGATCTGCTGGTGACGACTCTGTTATATGGAAAGGAAAAACTAGTGTATGAGAAAATAGTATCGATCCTTTGGACGAACGAGTAGAGGGAGCAGATGGTGAGGGGTAGTACGAAGCTTCCTTAGGATGCCATGGTGGCTGGTAAAAGGTCTTGGAGGGGGAAGGATATACGTGAGGCAGCGGGGAGGCAGACATCCCCAAGGAGTATTAGGGAGGTTAGTGTTGGGCCTTATGTGGTGCTCCCAAGGTTTAAAGAACCAAGGCTAAGGCCAAAATCCAAAGTCTATGAGCTGGTCATGGAGTTTCTAGGGCTAGTTTGGGCAATAGGACGGAAGGCTGTCAGCCTTTCGGATCTTGAGGTTCAGAGATTTTAGACCTTGAGGGGCTAACTTATATTTGGACTAAAATTAAGTCTAAGATTATGAGATTGGATCAAGTTATGGGTGTACATGGGCTTGGATAAGTGCAATCTTGTGTTGAGTTAGCCAGAGAAATTTTTGGGTTGGGTCACATTGACCCTGTATATAAACATACATTGTATCTGACTTGATGAATCTAAAGGAATACAAAATTATTTTCTCTCTAATTTTCTTTCTCTTCCTTCCTCTCTCTCTAGTCCTCTTTACATCCTAGAAGAAAGAAATCTAGGGTTTCTTGGCCGCCACCCCAAAAAGAAAAGGAAGGAGGCGCTAGAAACCAGTGCCCCCCCTTGTGCACACCTCCTGTTTGTGCACCCCCTCTTGGCCGCCTAAGAAGAGTTAAAGGTCTCATATTTTATTTTTTGGAGGCTTAATGAAGAGTACTTTCAAGTCCCAAAAAGTGGGTTTTAGATCTGGTGGAGAAGGGGTTCAAATTACAGAAAGAAATCCTACCGACAGAATTTACAAGGCTGCTGAAATTCTGAAGGCTGTTTTTATTTTGCTTGGTTGCTGGCCTTCAAGGACCTCCACAACCAGATCTTTACTGTTTATAGACATCCATAACCTAGGGAAGCTGCTCCAATAATTGGTATCAGAGCATGGGTTGTGTGGAGAAAGAAAGAGACTCCAGAAGTTAAAGATCTTCAAAGGCTGAAATTTCAGCAAGGACCCTGTTAAGGTATTTCTCAAATCCTTTGGAGTTTTGTTGTGTTTTTGATTTGGATCCAGCCATGAGAAGCAACATGAAGATTGATTTTGAGAAGTTTGATAGAAAAAAAACTTTTTCATATGAAAAGTTTGGGTAGAAGATCTTTTGGTTCAAGCAGATCTGGATCAAGCATTAGAGGAGAAGCCTGAAGGGATGACAGATCATCAATGAAGGTCCCTAGAGAAGAAAGCTTGTTCTGTGATTAGAAGATGTTTGGTAGATGCAGCACTCTATTGGATGTTAGAGGAGAAGATCCCAAAAGGTTTATGGTCGAAGTTGCACATCATGTATATAGAAAAAAATATATGCAACAAGTTGATGTTGAAGAAGAGACTATACAGCCTTCGGGTGCAGGAAGGTGGAGATATCTTGGGTTACATCTAGAAATTCAACCAGATGTGCAATGATTTGCTGAACATCAGGATGAAGATGGAGGAGGAAGATAAGTCATTGCTACCACTATACTTGCTGTCCCCTTCCTATGATCCATTGGTGACAATGCTGCTCTACGGCAAGGAGACCCTGAAGTATGAAGATATGGTCTCGGTGCTATGGTCCAATGAACAGCAGGAGAAGTTGACCAAGGAAGGTGCTCCTCAGGAGAGCTTGGCCATGGATGAGAGATCTGGAAGAGGAAGGGAAAGAGGTAAGTCAAGGGGATGGTCAAAGTCTCGAAAGAGTAGGAGCAAGAAGGAAGTCAAGTGGTACAAGTGCAACGAGATCGGGCACTTCAAACGAGATTGTCCGCAGTGGAAGAATAAGAAGGGAGATAAGGAGGATCTAATGCGCTGAGTATGGTAGCTGATAGTAAGGTGGAGGATGACCTCTTGGTAGTATTAGATGGTTATAGGCAAAACACAGATGTATGGACCTTGGATTCAGCTTGTTCGCATCACTATATCCCAAACTGGTCTTGGTTCGCTACATACACCAAGATGGATGAAGGGAGCATGACACTTGGAGATAATCACCCATGTCGAGTTGCTAGTATTGGGAGCATTCGGGTGAGGATGTTTGATGGGATGGTGCAGACTCTCACTAATATGAAGCATGTCCCATATCTGAAGAAGAATCTCATGTCACTTGGTTACCTGGAGTAGAGCGGCTACAGCTTTAGCAGTCGTGCCGGGAGGGGGGTGTTGAATATCTCAAATGGAGCCATGGTAGTGATGAGAGATAGGAGGATGGAAAACAATCTTTATAGGATGGAAGGATCTGTGGTGATTGGAGAATCTGATGTAGTAGCAGTAGCACAGGATCAGCAGGAGACTCACTAGTTGTGGCACTACCGCCTAAGCCACATAGGAGATCGTGGGATGAAAGAGCTGAGCAAGCATGATCTAATTTCATATCTGGATGGAGGTATCTCAGAGGTATGTGAGCCATGCCATATGGAAAAGTAGAGGAGAGTGTATTTTGCCAGCAGTTCAGCTCACAGTGCAGCCCCACTGAAACTAGTTCACACTGATGTGTGGGGATCGCCCTCGATTTTAGCCAAAAATAGGGTAAGTGTTGGGAATAGTGTCCCAAAGCCAATCATCAGTCTGTTGATGGTTGTGCTCTTTCTTGTATTAGTATATGAACTATAAATAAATAAAAATTATTTTGATATTTTTTCATCACAAATTGTTTCATCTTCTAATGAATTCCTGTGTTGTGGTGAAGTCCTTAGGACTATTTAGACTCGACAAAGGAGAATTTGTCGTTTAGTCCTTAAACCTGTTCGCGACCAAATGATACGTTGTTACCAAGGACAACAATATTTATCAAGCATAGGTCATTGTGTACCATATGGGTTGGTTGTCTTCTTAATCAAGGAGTGTGGAGACACTGGTATGGCATACAGGTGAGATGTAAGGGTATATCTACACTGAACGTGACCGACTCTGGAGCTATTTCTGCTGTCAAGATTTGCTCCGATGGAATATAGGTATAACTATCCCTCCGACCTGAGACCGCCACGATGACTTGCAAGCAACTCACTACACTTAGGCACTGGACTACCTGAATTTCTAATTCAGTGATGGAAGGCTGCTGGATGTAGTCAGGTACTTGACTTGTCGGTGTGTGTGTCAAGATGGGATTGACCACCCCAGTTCAGGAGCTGTGTACAGTCATATTTCAATTTAGCAAAATCTTAGCCAGGGTAGTCCTAGTGAGGAGTCACAGGACTGATTGAGTTGAGCATGATTCGGATGATCTAATCAGGGTTGACAGTTTAACCCTAAGTCATCCTAAACACAGGGGTCAAAAGGGATGAATTATACAGTAACCATATTTGCGTAGGTTTTGAATGTTGTGATTGCGACTATTCGACCTATCCGAACATCGGGTATTATTGCTAGATGGTCACTTCGATTAGTACAGAAATTGGTTCCTGTGCTACCGGCTTAGGTTCGAACCTGCGAGGTCACACACATTAGAGGTTCCTATCTGATCTGATGGCTGGAGAAGAGTCTCACTGGATTGGGACTCTTCGACCAAGAGTCCTAATGCTTAGGGACTCTGTGATTGAGAATCAGGATTCTCTGATCACGAGTTCCACATATTTTGGGTACTGGGGTCAAGAGTCCCACTGGTTTGGGACTCTTCGATCAAGGTTTCATATCGATGGACTTTAATGTCCGATTGCCCATCGAATTTGGACTCAGTATTTATGAGAGATTTAATTAGTGATTTGATCACTAATTAACTCAATTTGATTGAGTGATTAATTTTGAATCAAGTCCAATTGAATTGGATTCAGTTGGGTTTGACCCGATTAGGTTAAGAGTTGACCTAATCGCCAAGATGGTTTGGTCTCTAATTTGATTAGGGGTTGGGCTTAGTCAATTTTTGATTTAATTAAGATTTTATTGAGCCTAATTAAGCCTAATTATATTAGATTTAATTTAATCTAATTGTGTCTAACCTATTTTAATATGGTTGGTTCAATTAGATTGCTTTAAAATTTCAAACCACCTTGACTTATCTCCCTGCGCCACCTCACTTCACCTGCACCCATTTGAATTCATGAGAAATGAGTTCTCATGCATTTTCTCCCACGCAGAAGCCTTCCCACGCCCCTTCTTTATGCATCATTTTGAATGGATAATGATGAGATTGGTTGGCCATTCAAATTTAAAGAATGTTTGAATTTGAATGGTTAACAAATCCCTGCGCCACCCCTTTCATTTGTGCGCCACATCCTCCACATGAGAAAAGGTTTCTCATGAAAACTCTCCATGCACAAAGAAGCCCACGCCCCTCTCTTCTCATGCATAGAGTTGATAAGGATGGGTTGGTTGGCATTTGAATTCAAATTCGATTTGAATTCAAGTGAGCAACCACCTATCTTTATCCTCTCACATGATGAAAATGCTGAAAAGATGCATCTTGCATCATTTTAAAAAGAAGAGAAGATAGAGCATGCGAATATCTGATCCTAGAGAGCTAGGGTGGCATGAGAAAGCTTTTCTACATGAGAAAAGAAAAGGAGAGAAAAGAAAAGAAACAGAATGGGTGCAAGTTTCTTTGGTGAGTACCCTAGGGTTTCTACCTAGGGTTCGGGAAGTGAGAAGGTGAGCTACGAGTATCGTGAGCCCACCAAATTTTACGAAGAGCTTCATCAACCTCTCAAGTATATTTTTTAATAATCTGGAGCATCCGAGGAGTCGGCAGATCAAGATCGAAAGAGTTCGATCAACATCGGCCGTCGAAAGGGTTCTACAACGAATTAGCATTCGTGAGGAGCCGATCAGATCGGAAGCTTCATGTGGATGATTCACAGAGGCCAGACATATTGTGTGGCTGCATTGCAATGATCAGACCTTTCCGACGGTGATCAGACTACAGCGATCGACTACCTGCACGAAGGTAATGTGTTCTGAACACATAACAGTAAAATATTTACTATAGAGAATTCAAAATTTCAAATTTAAATGCATGCTATATATATCATATTTAAATCCTTGTATAAGATTAATATATGTTAATTAATTATATTAATTAATAATTTTCACTGTAAAATAGTAATTTTGAAAAGTTTTTAAACTTATCGTTTTACCCCTGCACTGAAATTCCCACAGTAAGATACTTCTTGACCTTTATAGATAATTTTTTGAGGAAGATATTGGTCTACTTCATGAAGAAGAATCAAAAGTCTTCACCAAATTCAAGGTGTGGAAAGCTGAGGTGGAAAAGGAGATAGGTCAGAGCTTGAAATGTCTGTGGTCCGACAATGGTGGAGAGTACACCAGCAAGGAGTTTCAGATTTTTTGTAAGGAGTGTAGCATCAAAAGATACTTCTCGATGAGAGGAACTCCTCAGCAAAATGGGGTGGTCGAGAGGATAAACAGAACCCTTATGAAAAAGGCACGATGCATGAGGCTGCAGGCAGGGCTTCCTAAGGTGTTCTGGGTTGATATAGTGGAGGCAGCCTGTTATTTGGTGAATCGATCATCTCACACTAAGTTAGATGGTGGTATTCCAGAGAAAAAATGGTTTGAAAGAAAGATTGGGATGAGCCATCTAATGGTTTTTGGGTGCACGATATTTGTGCACATTGATGCTGGTGAGCGGAGCAAATTGGATGCCAGGTCACAGAAGATGATATTTTTGAGATATCTGCGAGGAGTTAAGGGATACCGACTGTGGGATCTCTTGGAGAAGAAGGTTGTCATCAGTAGGGATATCACTTTTGATGAAAATTTAGTTCTCCAAAGGTGAGATGGCATGGAGGAGCTGCAGAAGCAGCAGGAGGTCCAGCAGGGCAACGTTGGACAACTAACATCCTATTCTATTTTGCCACTTGCAGGTGCATCGGGAGGACTTGGTACTCAGGTGGAGCACTCTCCAAAGGTGTCTCTATAGGTGGAGAGAGCTCAGATAGATGAAATAAGCCATGAGGTCTAGCAGGAGTAAACTGGACCTAGGACGGATATCGAAGTTGCACTGCATAAGCCCAAAAGGAATGTCAGGCAACCGAAATGATATGGCTTCGAAGAGATGGTGTCATATAGCCTGGTGATAGTGAATGGGGACCCTTACACTTATGAAGAGGCTATGGAGAGCCAGTACAGAGAGAGGTGGGTCCAAGCAATGTCCGAGGAGATGCAGTTTCTCCACAAGAACGAGACGTGGTGATTGGAACAGTTGTCACAAGGGAAGAAATTCATTGGTTGCAAGTGGGTTTACCAACGCAAGGAGGGGCCTTCAAAGTAGGGAGGTATCAGGTATAAAGTGAGGATAGTGGCCAAGGGATACTCTCAGAAGAAAGACATCGACTTCAATGAGGTTTTTTCTCCCGTCGTCAGGTATACTTCTATCAGAATGCTGCTGAGCATCATTGCAGTGCAGGACTTGAAGCTGGAGCAAATAGATGTGTTGGATTTTAGTGGCATAGCGGAAGGATTAGGTGTTTAATATTTTCATTAAAAAACATCCGATGTATCGAAAATCATAATGCCCAAGAACCCTTGACTATATCAATCAAAGTATAATAAATATAAATATAGATCAGAAGAATACCTGTAATGTTAATCCAATTTTTATAAGGAATCTAAGTGTCCACCCTCTAATGGTAATCCACACAAAAATTGAACCAAGAACAGTGCTCCTTTTTGACTTTGCTTCAAGAGTTCTAGCCCCTAAAACTCGACTAGCCTCATACCGATCAAATTTCTCCAAGAACTTGACTCCACCCTCTCAGAACCTCCCTTAGACTTCTGATTCTCTTTTTTTAAAATCCTTACAACTCTTGTTAGGATTAGATAAGGCTTTGTCTTAAATCTCAAAGCCTTGTCCTAAAACTAAGATAGGTTGTAAGAAAGAAAGGAGAGCAACCGGAGAGAAATTGAGAATCCAATCTGAATACCTTGGACACCCAATGCCTAGGCCCTTTTATAGCTACTAGAGAGATGCCAAAAGAGAGGGATACACCTCATTCAGAAAGGTCTATCTGATCTGATTATCAGAGATAAGAGTTCCTTCAAGCAGAAGGACTCTTATCAATGATACGTCGATCAGCACCCTGCTCTGTGCGTGCGACCAGAGAAGGGATGTTTTCATGTCCCTTCTCAAATCAAAAAAATCTTTAAAAATTCATGTGAATAGAGGATTCAATCTTGATTCTAAAACACCTAATGAGTGGATTAAAATTCTCACAAATAGATGTGTTCTCATATCCTTTCTCGTGAAGGTTGATCATCACGTGTGCGCATGCAAGGAGGAACTTATGGCATCCATTTGGCATCCAGATAGGTACGAAAAAATTCCAAAAAAATATCTATAAAATACTTGATCAAATGTGGAACATAATTAGAAAAAATTGTTCTATTTTGATTAAGTTTAATCTAGAGAAGGACTCTTCAAAATGCAGACAGATGCGACGCTTCTGTGCACATGCGAGACATCCTTCCTTTTCCAATTTTTTCTCCACTCCAAAAAAATTTAGAAAAAATACATCTCATACTTTGAGACGTGCAACAGAGGATAGAGGGTGATGTGGGCTATCATGCACATCTTAATCCCATGCCAAAAGGACTCCTCCTTCTGCCCATGCCAACATGCACGCGCAAAACCTGTTTTGCACCAAGAGTCCTTCACAACTCGGACTCTTCATAATTGGCATTAACAAGGGATGTGACACTCCAATTTGAGCTACTTCTAGGTGACACGATCTGACCCAAATGTGAAGGAACCAGATCTATGGTTTCAGGATTAGATCTTAAAATTTTTTCAAGATCAGGCAGCGGAAGACTAAAATAAATCAAAATTTATCTTATAAAACTAGAGAATCTTTAGATCTAAGATTCCATTACATGATTATTACATGATATTAAATCAAAAATTAAAATATAAAGAGCAAAAACTACATGTTGATCATATCAACATGTTTCTATACTACATCTAATGTATGCAAAATATAATAGATCAGATCTATTACCTTGCAAGTTAGACATTCTAACTTTACTGATTTGGGCTTGAGGATGGTGTTGTAAGCCACACATGCATCCGACCTCTAGGAGTCATCCACAAGAGCCCACGAATCACGATCAGAAGTCTTGGTCCAGAAAATCAGCACAGTATGCTAGTACTGTGCTGATCCTTCTTCGATGGTTGATCAGATGCCTCCTTCTTCTTGATTTAGACTCTTCCAAAGATGAAAAGTAGGAGAAGGAGTTTTAGATATGAGACACTCTCAGAAAACTCACAGATGGAGGAAGGAAAGAGGTGAACACAGCAACCCTAGAAGAAGACCCTCTTCTTCTTCTCTTTGCTCTCACCTAGACACCTAGTTTTATGTCTATTATATCTCCACGCCTCAAAACTCTTTCTCCCTAATTTTTACACACTCTAAAGGTCTCTCAATTCTCTATAATCCACAAAAATCTCAAAAAAAAAATTATTTTAAATAATGAGATATAAAGAATCCTTGTCTAGGTCAAATACCTAGTTAAAGAAAATCCAAATAAGGCAAGACAAGTGGTGCCCAACTCTTGGGTGCCTCCTCCTTCTTTTTCTACCATGGACCACCAGCAAAGGGTGCACAATATGTGCCATAAAAGTCATAAAAATCCTAAAAAAAATCTGAGTAAAATCAGTACTATAAGAAAAGAGTTTTGGTTTTCTAAAATTCTATCTCATAGAATTTGAAATCCAAACTAATTCCTACTTTGACTTGGTCCACAACCATATTCCATGTAAGAGAGAAAGAGTGAAAAGCTTTGGGCATGTGTGAAGGCCTGAGAGAGAAGATTTTATCGCACAAAATAAGAGAGAGTGGGCATGGGGGGCTAAGGTGGCGCAAGGTGGAAGCCTAATGTTACTAGGATTCAATCAATGACTTGTTCAAATTTAGTTTCTCAAATCAAATCAAACCAAAACTAAATCAACCCAATTAAAATAGGTCTTAATCTAATTAAAAATTTAATTTAATCAGATTAAATTAAATTTAAATCTGATTTAATTTTCTAATCGAATTAGAAATTTGATTGACCCAAGTCCTAATTGAACTAGGACTAATTTTTTCTTGCACTTGGCTTATCCAATAAACCAATTAGACTTGATCCAATCTAGCCCAAATCAAATCTAATTAAATCATATTCAATTAGACTTAATCTCAGCATATTGGCTTAATCAAATTAAGCCAATTAGCAATCAAATTGCTAATCGATCATCCTGCAACACTTGCACTAGATTAAATGTCAATTGTATTGATCGTTTAGTCCTAGAACAATTCTTAATCGTTGATCAACCATTTGATCGAATCGTGAACTCTAATGTGTGTGACCTTATAGGTCCGAACCTAAGCCGGTAGCACAAAAATAAATTTCTGTACCAATCGAAGTGACCATCTAATAATGGTACCCGATGGTCGGATAGGTCGAATGTGTAGAACAACGTCCTTAGAACCCATGCGGATATAGTTTTCATATAATTCATCCCTTTGACCAAAATGCTCATAGGATACCTCAGAGTTCAGCTGTCAACTCTAATCAAGTTGTCCACATTATATTTTAAAATATCAAATCTATCTGATGGATTACCCTAGCCAAGATTTTGCTAAATTGAAATACAATGACTCATTCTTCTCCAACTCTTGGAGTGGTCAATTCCATCTCGATCACACTCTGACTTCGTAAGTACTTGACTGTACCCAGAAGCCTTCCGTCACTGAATTAAAAATTCAGTTAGTCCAATACCAAAGCACAGTGAGTTGCTTGCAAGTCACTAAGGCGATCTCAGGTCTAAGGAATACTTATACCTATATCCCATCAGAGACATTCTCGATAGTAGAATGCTCTGGAGTTGGTTATATTCCATGATGATGTACCCTTACATCTCACCTGTATGTCATACCAGTATCTCCACACTCTTTGGTTAAGAGGACAACCAATCCATATGGCCCACAGCGACCTATGCTCGATAGAAGCTGTCGTCCTTATTAACAGCTTATCATTTGATCGTGAACAGTTTTAAGGACTAATCGATAAATCCTCTCTTTATCAAATCTAAATAGTCCTAAGGACTTCATCACAACAACGAAGTTTATTAGAAGATGAAAACTTGTGATGAAAATATCAAAAATATATTTTATTTATTAACAAATCAATTACAATACAAGGTTGCTCAACCGTCAACAGGTTGACGATAGGTTTTTGAGACATATTTTCCAACAACTCCCACTTGTCCTAAAGCCACTCGGCACAGTATCTAATACCCATCTTTTACTTGTGATTGTTGAACTCCTTTATTGCCTGGGCTTTAGTGAAGGGGTCAGCCAGGTTCTCTTTTCCATCGATTTTCTGAAGGTCGATGTCATCTCGATCCATAATCTTCCGGATCAGTTGGAAGTGGCACAAAATATGCTTCATCCACTGGTGTGCTTTGAGTTCCTTTGCCTGAGCAATGGTACTAGTGCTATCGCAGTAGAGCAGGACCAGACCATTGAGGGAGGGTGCTACTCCAAGCTCGATGATGAATTTTTTCAGCTACACAGCTTCCTTTGTGGCATCCGATGCTGCGATGTACTCCACCTCATAAACAAAGTCTGCCACAGTATGCTGTTTGGAACTCTTCCAGTAGGTGGCTCCACCATTCAGAGTAAAGATATAATCCGACATGCTTCTGCTGTTGTCATAGTCAGATTGAAAGCTGGAGTCTGTGAACCCCACAAGTTTTAGATCTGACTCGCCATAAACCAACCATTGGTCCTTAGTATTTCTCAAATACTTAAGGATGGCTTTAACCACTTTTCAGTGATTTTTTTCAGGATCAGATTGATATCTACTCACTACTCCTAGTGAGTATGCCACATCTGGCTTTGTACATGTCATGGTGTATATGATAGATCCCATGGTCGAAGCATATAAGACTCTACTCATATGCTCTCTCTCTTCAAGAGTTATCGGACAATCCTTCTTAGAGAGAGAAATTTCAAGGCCTATCGGTAGATAGTCCTTCTTGGAATTCTTCATGCTGAACCTCTTCAGCACAGTGTCTATGTACATGGACTGGGATAACCCAAGCATCCTTTTAGATCTATCCCTATAGATCTTTATCCCTAGGATGTAGGATGCTTCACCCAAGTCCTTCATGAAGAACTACGATGACAATCAAACTTTTATTCCTTATAATGTGGGGATGTCATTCCCGATTAAGAGAATATCATCCACGTACAAGATAAAAAATACCACAACTGGACCATTTGCCCATTTATAGATGCAGGGCTCTTCTCCATTCTTAATGAAGTCATACATTTTGATCACCTTATCAAAATAAATATTCCAACTCTGAGAAGCTTGCTTCAATCCATAAATGGATCTCTGAAGCTTGCACACCTTGGACTCATCTATGGATGTAAACCCCTCAGGTTGTATTATATACACCTCTTCGGTCAGCTCTCCATTCAGGAAAGCTGTTTTTACATCCATCTGCCAGATCTTATAATCCAGATGGACAGCTATTGTAAGCATTATCCGAAGGGATTTGAGCATTGCCACAAGGGAGAACATCTCGTTATAGTCAATATCATAATATTGATGATATCCTTTGGCAACTAGACGAGCTTTATAGGTCTCCATCTTTCTGTCTGCACCCTTCTTTCTTTTGAAGACTCATTTACACCCAATAGGTTTAACCCCTTTAGGTGGGTCAATCAATATCCATACAACATTGACCTTCATGGATTCCATTTCGAATTTCATGGCTTCAAGCCATTTCTCAGAATCAAGTCTCTATATTGCATCCATATAGATGATCGGATCCTCATCATTCTCATTGAGTTCGATGGGATCATCGTCTCGGACCAAAAAATTGTAGTATCTGTCTGATCGATGTGATACTCTACCAGATCACCTTAATGGTGTAGGTACATTGGGCTCCGAATCTAATCTAATCAAATTCGACTCAGGTTTAGCTATTGGTGTCGGTCCTTCTACCTGTTGAACTTCATGAAGTTCAACCTTAGAGGCAACGGTTCCTTCACCAAGAAACTTCTTTTCTAGAAAGGTTGCCTTAAGGCTGACGAACACCTTTTGTTCATCAGCATGGGAGAAAAAAAATATCCTTTGATCTCTTTGGGGTATCTTATGAATGTGTATTTGTTAGACCTAGGTCCAAGTTTATCTATAACTAACCGTTTAACATAGGCTAGGCACCCCCAGACCCTAAGGTGTGAAAGTGCTGGCTTACGTCCTATCCATATCTCATATGGAGTCTTAATTACAGACTTATTTGGAATCCTATTTAACAGATAACAAGCCGATTCGAGTGCATATCCTCAGAAGGATGTCGGCAAGCTGGCAAAACCTATCATGGATCGGATCATGTCTAACAGAGTCCGATTTCTTCTTTTAGACACACCATTATGCTGTGGTGTTTCTGGAGGAGTCCATTAAGAGAGAATCCCATTCTCTCCTAGATATGTGAAAAATTCACCAGAAAGGTATTTCCCTCCTCGGTCAGACCGAAGAGTTTTAATACTCTTTCCAGTTTATTTTTCTACTTCACTTCGAAATCGTTTGAACATTTCAAATGAATCTGACTTATATTTTTTCAGATAGACATATCCATATCTTGATAGATCATCCGTGAAAGTGATGAAGTAGAAATATTCACCTCTGGCACTAGTGCTTATGGGCCCGCATACATCAATATGTACTAGGCCCAAGAGCTCAGTAGCTCTCTCACCTTTTCTAGTAAAAGGTAACTTGGTCATTTTACCAAGAAGACAGGACTCACAGGTTGAAAGTAATTCACAATCACTGACTTCGAAGATTTTCTCATGAGTCAACCTGTTTATCCTGTTCTTATTTATATGACCTAGCCTATAGTACCATAAGTAGATATCTGATACACTATCTAAGGTGCTTGCCAGTAGAATAGACTATGTTAATAGGTTGTAATAACATATACACACCATTGTTCAAAAGTTCACAAAAAATAGTAACAACATTCACAATGATATTACAAACTTATTTCTTTATTGAAATTTCATAATCATTTTTGACCAGAAGGCCTATAAAAATAACATTTA
This sequence comes from Elaeis guineensis, assembly GCF_000442705.2. Lineage (NCBI taxonomy): Eukaryota > Viridiplantae > Streptophyta > Magnoliopsida > Arecales > Arecaceae > Elaeis > Elaeis guineensis. The sequence goes on along the minus strand of NC_026004.2, from coordinate 29,606,736 downwards.
AAAAGAAACTGGGACAGAAATGACAATCATTAAGAACAATGGTATGGGACTCAAATACAAGTTTCAAGATTTTTAATGCTAGAACTGAAATTGATCTTCCATCTCCAACGTTCAGGAACCTCTCATCTTGCTTGAATCTCCTACTGACCTGTAACCCCTGCAATGAATTGCAAATATAGTAAGGGCTACCGACATCCAATACCCAGTCAGTTATATCATAAATAGAGAAATTGCAAGGAGTTATCATATAAATACTTTGCCCAATAACAGCTTGCTTCTTTCTCTGCCTGTTCGGATCCAGAGAGGTAATGTACTGAGGACATTCCTCTTTCTGTGCTCTCACTTCTTGCAAAAGAAGCATTCATCTTGACTCTTATCGGGCTTGATCTTTCTGGTCTGGCCTTGCACTGATGTCCTAGCCTGAACTTGCACCTTCTTCACTTTCTTCTTCTTGTTCTTCTTTCTTTTTTAAAAGGATCGAGAACCAGAAGATGAACCTCCCACTAAGTTCACTGACTCCTTGTGGAGTTGGTGATCCTTCTCAAAGTTCTGAAGCAATCCCAGTAACCCGTGGTAGTTTACTTCAGGCTTTGTCATTCTATAATGAGTGAGGAATGAGAGATAAGACTTGGGCAGCAAGTTCAGTATTGCATCTTTCCCAAGCTGCTCATGCAAGGAAAAGCCGAGTTTGCTCAAACGCTCGATCAGCTCGATCATGTACAATACATGATCAGTGACAGAGGCACCATCTCGTATTTTGGCATTGAAGATGGCACAACTAGTCTTGTGCCTCTCCACGTCATCAGGTGCGCCAAAGGCATCCTCCAACACTTGAAGCATGTCCTTTGGCTGAGCCGTCTCAAATCTGCGACTGAACTCATCACTTATGACAGCCAGTATGATGCAGTGCACCATGGTCCGATCACTGAGCCACTTCTAGTAAGTGTCTCTAACTGTTCCACATGCATTGGCAGCTAGCTCCTTAGGTGTAGGATCCGTTATCACATATAGGATCTGTTTATGCTCTAGGACTATCTTCAACTTTCGGTACCAGCTATCGAAGTTGGGTCCCATCAACTTATCATTATCCAACAATGATCGAAGCGATAGGAAAGTGGCCATATCTGCACAAAAAAAATCATGACCTAATTAGTAATTGATTCATTAAACCTAAAGATTTGGACTTTAATCAAAAGATTTCTCTCACTATTTTATTCGAATTGGTAGCCTCTACCTCCAATTCGAGGAATTATCCTAATTTCTTAGTGGGTACTAGAATCCACTTAGACTACACACAAGCCCAACTTTAGTTGGCCAACCCATGTACATCTAAAAATAGGTTCATAATCAATTATTTCTCTAAATAATTTTTAGTAATTTTAATTTTGCCCCAGTCCCTAATCAGTAAGCTTTGGCCTCCACTGAAAAGGTCTGATTAGGTCCAACCATTAACATGACTATACTTGGCCCATCTAGCCAATGAATGATTAGACCCAACTTTGGTTGGCTAACCTAACCATCATTTAGAAAGATACAGTCAAGAAATCATATTATGAATGATAATTCCATCAGTCGATAAGCACCAGACCTTTGGGCCTCCAATAATTATCCAACTGATGGACCTATTATCATCCATGTTGGTGCAGAATTTTGCCGACATCAGAGAAGCTGGAGTCGAGGGGATCGCGTCCGCCGTTAGGACCTATAAGGAAAGTCTAAACCAAAGGTAGGGGTGCTCCGGCAAGACCCTCCGACGCTCAAGTCAGTACTCTGCCTCAACAGAAATGGAGCACTCGAATGAGAATTTTAGCAGAGTTTCGAGATAGAGTTTAGAACTTAGAGAAGAATGTATCTGGGGATCCCCTTTTATAGATGGAGAGCGTAACTGATTGACAGCGATGTCTGTAACCGCCTGGTAGTGGGCCGTTCGGGGCCACGCAGAGTTTGTTACGGAGAGTAGTAGCGTCAGGGGGCCGTTCAAAGCCACGTGGAGTTTGTTATGGAGAGTGGAGTGATGTCCGTTGTCGCAACTTGCCAGAGAGTGGTGGAGCCACATGAAATTCGTTACAAAGAGTGGAGCAAGATAGTGGCCATTGTCGTGACTTGCCAGAGAGTTTAGGCCTGACGGCTGAAGCTCGACTGGGACATCTGATGGAGCGGAATGGCTCTCTCTGTCTCAGCAATCCGAGAGAAGCTCGGATATTTTTGAGGTTGCTGATGAGTCTACTGTTGTCGGATGCCTTGGGCGCTGATGCTACAGACGGGAGTCATCTACTGTAGAAGCTCGGATGGGGACCTTTCGTTGGTGAAATTCAGTAGAAATTTGATTGCCAGAGAAGTCCATCTGGGACTTGCCTGATGCGGAAGCTCATCTGAAGATTGTCCGTCGGAGAGGTCCAATTGCACAAGGCATCCGACAGAAGGTCGGCTGATAGCATAATTCGAAAGGCATTGTGGAAGTTCGTCCGTTGGAGGAGATCGGATGGATCTATGGAAGGTCGGCTGGCGCTGTCGAAGGTTGATGGCTGGAGAGATACGAAAGACACCAGAGACAGTCGGTTACTATAGAAATCTGACTGCTGGAGCACGTCCATTGCAGAAGTTCACCCGAAATCCAACCATTGTAGAAGTTCGGACGGAGTCCGATTCCTGTAGGAGTCCAAAAGGAGTCTGCTTACTGTAGAAGCCCGGATGGAGATCGATTATCGTAGAGGTTCAGAGTAGACCACTTACTGTAGAAGTCCTGTCGTTGGAGAAGCTCGATCCTTGACGAAGTTCAGAAGAGGTTCGGAGTAGAGATCCTACTGGTGGAGCCTGTTCGTTGTAGAAGCTCATCTGGAATCCATCCGTTGTAGAAGTTCGGACGGAGCCTGACCCTTGTAGGAGTTCGGATGAAGTCCACCTGTAATAGAAGTTCGGGATAGAGATCCGACTTTTGTAGAAATTCATCTGGAATCCATCCGTTGTAGAAGTTCGGACGGAGTTCGGCTCCTATAGGAGTCTGGGAGGAGTTCGGAGTAAAGTCGTTCGTGGCCGGAAGAAGTCTAAACGAGATTCGGAGAATAGTCGATCACTGTAGAAAATCAGTTGATAGTGAAGCCCAGAGAGCATTTGGAGTAGTCCGGTAGATGAATAGGGGAGCTTATTATTGAAGAAGTCCGGATGGTATTATGGAAGCTCGGACGGTCGAGGGAGTTCAGAAAGATGCCGTACAAAGTCGGAAGCCGAAAGAGCCCTGGAAGGGTCGGCCTTTTACAAACTTCGGCTGGGGGTATTTTATACCCAACACCAGTCTCCTTACTTTCAAGTTCAGGCTCCGAATGAAGGAAGTACAGAAAAATTTTTACAGTCAAAGTTGCCTCTCTTGATTTTCGTACTTGGTTGTTTCTAGATATTTTGGCATTTGGTGTGCTGGTGCTGGAGCCTTTTCAAATCAAGGTGACCCAAAAAAGTTTTTTCGAAATTCTTGCTGGAGCGCTGCTCTAGGTACGGTGCAATAATGGTTCTGTCAGTTGTCGGCCACTTCAGCCACTTGTCAAGATGAGTGGGCCACGTGGCGGTTATAGATCGGTCAGAGGAGACCTGCAGTCATTATTGCACCGGACCCCGTCGCCTATTTAAACCCGCCTCCCTCCTTCAGGGATCTCACTTTGCCCGGGAGTTTCTTCAGTCCCTCCTTCCTCCTGAGAGTTTCATTCTCCCTCGATGTCATTCTCGACCTTAGGCGTTCTTCGAGTCATCCCCATCTCTGCATCCTTCATCCTTCAGACCAGTCTAGGTTAGCTCTAGAACTCTCTTTTTTTCACGGCTCTGTTTCTAAACTGTGTCGATCTTCCTTTGTTGCAGATATGGGCGCAGACGTGGCTCGGATGTTAGCCAAGAGTCTCAAGGCCCACAAGAGGGAAGGCGCTGCAACTTCTGGGTCATTGAAAAAGGCGAGAGTAGAAGAGACGGATCCGATCGTACTTCACCTTGATCGCCCAGAGCCCACGCTTGAGGTACATCTTCGACCGCGAGTACTTTTCGATCTCATGGAAGGGGGGAGTAGAAGAGGGGCTTGTCCCTTCTTGCGTTAAGTTGTTGTTTACCGAACTTCTTTTGTCTTCCGTCTTGTTCGACGTCGGCATCGTTTGAAGATTTCTGATCATCGCCGTATTGATTCGCCCTTAGGGACTGGAGATTTTCAACAAGGATTTTCTTCCTCGTCGAGACGAGGTTCCTTGAACCTCGGATGTAGTTCATTTTTTTTTTTTGTGTAGCTCGTCGCTTTTTCTTCTTCTTTTTTGTGTTAGGGCGAGGGTTTTCCCTTCTGCTCCTAACGGGATTGTAGGGGTGTAGAGGAGTTACTGAGGGGTTTTTCCTTTCATCTGGTCTCAAATGACCAGATCTTCATTTGTGTCAGGATGAAGTTCTCCTCCTGTTCCTGCCACAATCAATTTTAGCTTACGTTAGGACGAGGTCGGCTGTGGGGGCACGTAAGGGCCGTTGTAAGGACCTCTCCCCCCATCCGATCTCTAAATAATCGGGCCTTCGACTTTGCTCATGTTAGGACGAGGTTCTCCTTCTGTTCCTAGCATGGCTGTGGGGCCACATAAGGGCCATTGTAAGGGCCTCTCCCCCCATCCGATCTTTAAATAACTGGGCCTTCAACTTTGCTTATATTAGGATGAGATTCTCCTCCTGTTCCTAATATGACTGTGGGGGTACATAAGGACCATTGTAAGGGCCTCTCCCCCCATCTGGTCTTTAAATAATTGGGCCTTCGACTTTGCTCATGTTAGGATGAGGTTCTCCTCCTATTCCTAACATGGCTGTGGGGGCACATAAGGGTCATTGTAAGGGCCTCTCTCCCCATCCGATCTTTAAATAATCGGGCCTTCAACTTTGCTCATGTTAGGACGAGGTTCTCCTCCTATTCCTAACATGGCTGTGGGGGCACATAAGGGCCGTTGTAAGGGCCTCTCCCCCCATCCGGTCTTTAAATAACTGGGCCTTCGACTTTGCTCATGTTAGGACGAGGTTCTCCTCCTATTTCTAACATGGCTGTGGGGGCACATAAGGGCCATTGTAAGGGTCTCTCCCCCCATCCGGTCTCTACATAACCAGGCCTTCGTTTGTGTCAGGACAAGATTTTTCTTTTGTTCCCGACATGCTTAATTTCGATTGTCTGAAGGAGCTACTCCCTGTCATTATAAGCTCATACCAAAAGAAAAGATATACGAATATGAAAGAAACTTTTATTTAAGGCAAAGTTATCGGTAGTACATTCGTAGATTTTTCGAATTCCATGATTGTGGAAGGTCTGCTCCTCCGAGCTCTTTCAAATAGTATGTTCCAGATCGAACCACCTCCCTGACTTCATACGGGCCTTCCCAATTAGGAGCGAGTTTCCCTTGATTCTGAGGTTGTGAGATAGCGGCTCACCAAAGTACTAAGTCCCCCACTCTGAAGGCCTTGCTCTTGACCCGGGAGTTGTATTAGCGAGCCACTTTCTGCTTGTAGGCGGCCATCCGAACTTGAGTTGTCTCCCGCTTTTCTTCTAATAAGTCGAGGTTGGTTTTGAGATCTTGTGAGTTGCGCTGCTCGTCGAATGCCATAACTCGCACTGATGGGAGTTTGAGTTCGATCGGGATCACGGCTTCTGTTTCGAAGGCTAAGACAAAGGGGATCTCCCCTGTGGACAGTCTTTGGATAGTTTGGTATGCCCACAACACATGATAAAGCTCATCTGCCCAAGTTTCTTTTGCTTTTTCAAGTCTCGCCTTGATCCCTTGCAGTAGAGTCCTGTTAGTAACCTCGGCTTCACCGTTTGCTTGCGGATGGGCTACTGATGTGAAGTTGTGGGAGATGTTTAAGTCCTCACAAAATTCAGCAAACCTTACCCCAGTAAATTATCGTCCATTATCAGTAATGAGAGTTCTGGGTAGGCCGAACCAACAGACAATTGACTTTCAAATGAAGTCTTGCACCTTTGCTTCTGTAATTTTCGCCAAAGGTTTAGCTTCGATCCACTTAGTGAAGTAGTCAATTGCCACCAGGAGGAACTTTCGCTGCCCGGATGCCATGAAAAAAGGTCCGAGGATATCCATCCCCCATTGTGCAAACAGCCATGGGGCACTCAAGGGTGTAAGTTCGGAGGCAGGTTGCCTTTGGATATTTGCATATCTCTGACATCGATCACACCTTCTGATATATTCGATGGAGTCATGGTACATGGTAGGCCAGTAATAGCCTTGTCGGAGCAGCTTGTGGGATAAAGATCTGGCCCCCAGGTGACTTCCGCAGACTCCCTCATGTACCTCCCACAAGGCGAAATCGGCCTTAGAAGGCCGGAGACATTTCAAAAGGGGCAAAGAGTTCGACCTTTTGTACAGCTTGCCTTCATAAAGAATATATCGAGAGGCCTGGTTCTTAAGCTTTCGAGCTTCTTTTGCATCAGAAGGAAGAACCCCGTCCTTGAGGTATGCAACCAGTGGGTCAATCCAGCTGGGTTCATAGTTGATCTCCATCACAAGCTACGGTTCTTCCGTACTTGGGTGCTTCAGAACCTCGAAGAAGACTTCCTTGGGCAGTTCAACCGGAGCCAGTGTAGCCAACTTGAAGAGAAAGTCGGCCCTGGTATTTTCTGCTCTTGGAATCTGCTTAATATTAAAGCTACCGAAGGCAGGGATGATTTCTTTCACCTTTTCAAGGTATTTGGCCATACTGTCCTTTTGAGCTTCATAGTTTTCGCTGACTTGTCCCACCACCAATTGGGAGTCACTATAGACTTGGAGCCAATCTACTTCTAACTCTTTGGCGATCCTCAATCCTGCAATCAGAGCTTCATATTCTGCTCCATTATTTATCGCAGAAAATTTGAAGCGCAGCACGTACTCTGCAATAATTCCTTTTGGATTGACCAAGATCAGGCCTACGCCTGTGCCTGACATGTTGGAGGAACCATCCACGTAGAGAGCCCAAAAATCGTCAGGGAGATCCGTTCTTTCTTCAGAGGAATTCAACTGGAGTCCTGAGTTGTCGGCTTCACCTTGTTTAAGTTCGGCCTCTTCCGGGATAATGCACTCCACTATGAAGTCTGCTAATATCTAAGATTTAATCACTAACCGAGGTTGATAGTTGATGTCGAATTTCGTAAGCTCGACTGCCTATTTAAGGAAGATCATTAAAAGGGCTGGTCTAGGAGCACCTAAATCAGTCACACTGATTTACCTAGCTGACATGGGTCAGCTCGAATAGTCAAGTGATCCGATCAAAATATAATTTCACCAAGAGGCCAGGTAAGTTGGATCGGTGGGAGGGTCTGCGAAAGCTTGCCTTAGACACCATCAGAAATGGCCAGATAAGTGGGCTGCCAATTAAAAACCACCGATCTAGTTTACTTTAGACACCAACTGGTTTAATTAGTTTCGATTAGATCAACCTAATAGTTCATGCTAGACTACTTAGCCAAGAATCAAGTCCATTTGGTTCTCGTTAAAGACATGGACTTGACCAACTACAACTATTGTAATTGATTTAGAGAATCCTTGACCTAATCTAAGACAACAATTGATTAGATTTAGTCAATTCTCTAATTAAGTCCATCTTTAATCTAACCTTAGGTCTAACCCAATTAATGGACCTAATTCTCACTAACCCATTAATCCAATGTGTTATAATTTGTGTCTTAGGTTCTTCAATTCATAATTCTAGAACCTAATCAAACAACTTCTTAATTCTCAATTAAGTTTTGGACTGAGGGTTGGAGTTTGATTTTTCGAAAATAATTTTCATATTTGTAAAATATTTTTATAATATGGTTCTACCAACCAAGTTGTATGTTTGATTCATAATCAAAATATAAGTGAAATAAGCATGAAACTACTTTAGATCTAATCTAAATAGGTTTATGTAATTGAAACAATTTCAACTTTAAACTGCGTAAATTTTTCAGATAAATATATGATGGTTCTTTATGCAAAAATTATTAACAAAGAGATTTTATTTTAGATTTAAATATTTTTTAAATCTAATAAATTATAAATTTAATCTAGATCATATATAACAAATTTATGATTAAAGATAGATCTACACGAACTAGGACAACCTTTACACTGTAAGGGGTAAACCTTACAGCAGGACAACCTACAGTTCATGATTGATCTAAAAATTTTAATTTTAGATTTAATAATCAGATTATAAATTAAATTTAATCTAAAAAATAATCTAAGTATATATAAATAATCATATAATAAATAACCTAGGCTCTGATATCAATTAAAGGAACCCGATCTAGGGTTTCAGGGTTAGATCTTGAATTTTTTCAAGATCAGACAGCGAAAGACTAAAATAAATTAAAATTTATCTTATAAAATTAAAAAATTCTTAGATATAAGATCTCATTACATGATTATTATATAATATTAAATCAAAAATTAAAATATAAAGAGCAAGAACTACATGTTGATCATATCAACATGTTTCTATACTACATCTAATGTATGTAAAATATAATAGATCAGATCTATTATCTTGCAAGTTAGACATTCTAACTTTGCTGATTTGGGCTTGAGGATGGTGTTGTAAGCCACACATGCATCTGACCTCTAGGAGTCATCCACACGAGCCCACGAATCACGATCAGAAGTCTTGATCCAGAAAATTAGCACAGTATGCTAGTACTGTGCTGATCCTTCTTCGATGGTCAATCAGATGCCTCCTTCTTCTTGATTTGGACTCTTTCAAAGATGAAAAGTAGGAGAAGGAGTTTTAAATGTGAGACACTCTCAGAAAACTCACAGATGGAGGAAAGGAAGAGGTGAACACGGCAACCTTAGAAGATGACCCTCTTCTTCTTCTCTTTGCTCTCACCTAGACACCTAGTTTTGTGTCTATTATATCTCCATGCCTCAAAACTCTTTCTTCCTAATTTTTATACACTCTAAAGGTCTCTCAATGCTCTATAATCTATAAAAATCTCAATAAAAAATTCATTTTAAATAATGAGATATAAAGAATCCTTGTCTAGGTCAAATACCTAGTCAAGGAAAATCCAAATAGGGCAAGATAAGTGGTGCCCAACTCTTGGGAGCCTCCTCCTTCTTTTTCTACCATGGACCACCAGCAAAAAGTGCACGATATGTGCTATAGAAGTCACAAAAATTTTAAAAAAAATTTGGATAAAATCAGTACTATAAGGAAAGAGTTTTGATTTCCTAAAATTCTATCTCATAGAATTTGAAATCCAAACTAATTCCTACTTTGACTTGATCCACAACCACATTCTATGTAAGAGAGAAAGAGTGGAAAGCTTTGGGCATACGTGAAGGCCTGGGAGAGAAGATTTTATCATACAAAATAAGAGAGAGTGGGCATGGGGGGCTAAGGTGGCGCAAGGTGGAATCCTAGTCTTACTAGGATTCAATCTATGACTTGTTCAAATTTGGTTTCTCAAATCAAATCAAACTAAAATCAAATCAATCTAATTAAAATAGATCTTAATTCAATTAAAAATTTAATTTAATTAGATTAAATTAGATTTAAATTAGATTTAATTTTTTAATCGAATTAAAAATTTGGTTGATCCAAGTCCTAATTGAACTAGGACTAGTTTTTTCTTGCACTTGGCTTATCCAATAAACCAATTGGACTTGATCCAATCTTGCCCAAATTAAATCTAATTAAATTATATTGAATTAGACTTAATCTCAGCCCATTGGCTTAATCAAATTAAGCCAATTAGCAATCAAATTGCTAATCGATCCTCCTGCAATACTTGCACTAGGTTAAATATCAATTATATTGATCGTTTAATCCTAGAACAATTCTTAATCGTTGATCAACCATCCAATCAAATCGTGAACTCTAATGTGTATGACCTCATAGGTCTGAACCTAAGTCAGTAGCACAGAAATAAATTTTTATACCAATTGAAGTAACCATCTAACAATGGTATCCGACGGTCGAATAGGTCGAATGTGTAGAACAACATCCTTAGAACTCATGCGGATATAGTTTCTATATAATTCATCCTCTTGACCAAAATGCTCATAGGACACCTCAGAGGATACCTCAGAGTTCAACTGTCAACTCTGATCAGGTTGTCCATATTGTATTTCAAAATATCAAATCTATCTGATGGATTACCCTAGCCAAGGTTTTGCTAAATTGAAATACAGTGACTCATTCTTCTCTAACTCTTGGAGTGGTCAATCCCATCTCGATCACACTCTGACTTCACAAGTACTTGACTATATCCAGAAGCCTTCCGTCACTAAATTAAAAATTTAGTTAGTCCAGTACCAAAGCATAGTGAGTTGCTTGCAAGTCACTGAGGCGATCTCAGATCTAAGAAACACTTATACCTATATCCCATCAGCAACATTCTTGACAGCAAAATGCTCTGAAGTTGGTCACGTTCCATGATGATGTACACTTACATCTCATCTGTATGCCATACTAGTATCTCCACACTCCTTGATTAAGAGGACAACCAACCCATATGGCCTACAGCGACCTATGCTCGATAGAAGCTGTCGTCCTTATTAATAGCCTATCATTTGATCGTGAACAGTTTTAAGGACTAATCGATAAATCCTCTCTTTATCGAATCTAAATAGTCCTAAGGACTGCATCACAATAATAGAGTTCATTAGAAGATGAAAACTTGTGATGAAAATATCAAAAATATATTTTATTTATTAACAAATCAATTACAGTACAAGGTTGCTCAATCGTCAACAGGTTGACGATTAGCTTTTGGGATATATTTTTTAACAAAATATCTACTAAATTAGGCTAGCTAATTAGCAAGGGATGAGACCAAATTGATCTCTAAAGGTGCAAGGGTTCCATACATACTAGTATGCTTACCAGAACCCTGATTGAATCCAAAAATTCAATCAACCTTTCTTAAAAGGGTCTTTAGCCAATTTTTATATGTGTGTGACCCATTGAGTTCCACATCTAGCTAGCAATAGGTACGGGTGCATGTTGACCAACTTTGATTAGTTTTCAATCTAATCGATTTAAGTCCAATCGAACTAACCCGAGTTTAACAATTAGAATCATTTCTAATTGGCAATAGAATTAAACTCTTTAATTCGATCAAAAATTTACAAGTCAAGATTGATGTCTAGCAATATATCATGACTATCCAGAAGATGTAAAATTTGATAAAAATATCAATATACCCTTCAGTGGTAAGTTACCATGTAATTCAATCCTTCGATTATCCCTGCACTCTGAATATGTTCATGAGTATGGAATCATGTCAAACTCAAATACATATTCATATCGATTCTCAATTAACTAATAATGACTCCAATGAAGAAGTATTAGAAACTCTTTCTAATCTTCTTCCTGCTTTTGGCCAAAATTTTTTTTTCAAATCATCTAGAATTGAGCATACACAGGATGCGATCTTCTCTTACTAGGAGTGATCGATTCTATGTTGACCTACTCACAATCTTCATACACACTCCACCATATTCAGAACACCCCATACATATCTTAATACCATGCCTGGGTATGAACCAAAATATGAATTCATGTGTACTAGATTCCATGGTGGTCTCAGATTTAAGGATCATTTGCATAACTCTCATTTAGAGAACCATCTTTGACACGCAAGTAAGACTTCCATAAGATGTTCTCTTTCATCGAATCAATTCAGTGGACTCATTTTCTAAATGAGCACCCACATCTTTGTATTAGCATCCCACACAAGTGGCTAGTGAGATCTGCCACCCTCTCCATCGAGCACACATAGAATGTACCAGTCTATCTGAAATATTGATCTCCGACTCAATGCTCTTACGATCAAAAATATTTAAGATTAGGATTTTAGGATTTTAGGTCTCACTAGTATAACCCATTCATATCTCCTAAAATTATTGCCCTAATCTTTAGGGTTTATCATAATCTTAGACATAATAAGATGTAGCTAATATGATGAATCAATATCTCAAATAATAAAAATCATTACATGAGTTGGAAAATTATAAAGAAAAGTCCCATCATATCACACTTGCGATTGGCTTATAGGGCACTCTTCTTTCAATCTCCCACTTGCACTAAAGTCAATCGCCTTTGTATCTCATACAAACAAGATGGCGATCATATAGTTGCTATGGTATGGCCTTAGTGAATGGGTCTGCTATATTGTTCTTTATGTCAACTCATTCAAAGACAATATCTTGTCTCTAATGAGATGGAAGCTTTTGAGGATGTACTTGGATTTTTGATGAGATCTAGGTTCTTTAGATTTAATAATGACCCCAGTGTTATCACAATAGAGCAGCATCGATCCTTCAATCTTAGGAACGACTCCAAAATCCGTGATGAATTTTTTCATCCAGATAGCTTTTTTAATGGCTTCATTAATGGTGATGTACTCGACCTCAGTCATTGAGTCAGATACTATCTGCTGCTTGGAACTATTCCAACTCACTGCCTCACCATTTAGGATAAACACATACCCTGATACTTACTTGCTATCATCTGGATCAAATTGAAAACTAGAATCTATATATCCCTCTAGTTTCAACTCTAACCTTCCTCCATATATGAGAAAAATATCTTTAGTCCTTTTTAGGTACTTTAGAATATTTTTCACAGCTTTCCAATGATCTTTCCTTGGATCAACTTGAGATCTACTAGCTATGCCTAAAACATAAGCTACATCAAGCCTGATACATAGCATGGTATACATAATTGATCCTATAGCTGAAGCATAAGGGATTTCATTCATCCTCTTCCTCTCTTCTCTAGTGTCTTAGGACATATTTTCTTAGAGAGATGTATACCATGACTTGTAGACAGGTTACCTCTCTTACTTGCCTCCATATTAAATCTTTTTAATATGAGATCTATGTACTGTGACTAGGATAAGCCTAATATTCTGTTAAATCTATCTCTATAGATCTTTATACCCAGTATATAGGATGCTTCACCCAAGTCTTTCATGAAAAACTTATTCGATAGCCAAGTCTTGATCGATTTTATTATTGGAATATCATTCTCAATGAGCAGTATGTCATCGACATACAAAATCAAGAAGACAACAGCACTCCCACTTGTCTTCTTATACACACATGGTTCATCTTTATTTTTGATAAAACCAAACTCTTTGACTGTCATATCAAATCGGATGTTCCAACTCCTCAAAGTCTGCTTCAATCCTTAGATGGATCTCTTGCATACATGATTTATCCTCCCATTTGAGACAAATTCTTCTGGCTAAGTCATATAGACCTCTTCCTCTAGATTATCATTAAGAAAAATAGTCTTGACATCCATCTGTCAGATCTCATAGTCATAGTATGCTGCTATAGCAAGCAAAATCTAGATGGACTTGAGCATAGCCACTGGTGAGAAGGTTTCATCATAGTCAATTCTTTGTCTTTGACTGAAATTCTTCTCCACCAACCTAGCTTTGTAGGTTGCTACTTGGCTATCTGCTCTGATCTTCTTCTTGAAGATCTACTTGCACCCTATTGGGGTCACACCCTCAGGCGCATCAACCAAGGTCTACACTTGATTGATATACATCGAGTCCATCTCAAATTTTATGACTTTCTGCCATCTGTCTGAGTCTCTACTCATGATAGCTTTTGAATAGGTCAGTAGATCATCATCCTGAATGATGTTGATCGAATTATCATTCTCAATGACAAAATCATATCTCAGAGGTGCTTGATGCACTTTATCTGACCTTCAGAGAGGAGGTGTGTATTATGGATGTACCTCATCTTTGGTTACTTCTGATTGAAGATCTTCTTATGGTTCAACCACAGGTATTTCTGGATCAGTTTGTAGATCCTAAACTTTCATAAGTTCAATATTCCTCCCATTGTCACTTTTTTGAATGAGTTCATTTTTCAAGAAAGTAGCATACCTACTAACAAATCTCTTTTGTTCAGTAGGATGGTAGAAATAGTATCCATTAATTTTCTTAGGATACCCTACAAACCTATACTTGTTTGACCTAGCACTAAGCTTATGTCCAAAAATATTTTTGACATAAGCAGAACAGCCCCAAATCTTAAGATGTTTAAGACTAGGCTTCCTTCCCTTCCATATCTCATATGGTGTGCTTGCAATAGACTTTGAAGGCACTTTGTTTAATATGTATGCGGTAGTCTCTAGGGTATATCCCCAGAAAGATATTGGGAGATCAGTAAAGTACATCATGGATCGCACCATATCCATCAAAGTGTGATTTCTCCTTTCTGCTACACCATTTAACTGAGGTGTATAAAGAGGGGTCCATTCAAAGAGAATACCTTTACTTTTCAGATGATCAAAAAATTTACTAAATAAATATTCTCCTCCTCGATCAGATTGAAGAACCTTGATATTTTTTTCGGTTTGTTTCTTGATCATACATTGATACTCCTTGAACTTATCAAAGGCTTTGAATTTATGTTTCATAAGATACACATATCCGAACCTCGATAAATCTTCCATAAAGATGATAAAATAGGAGTATCCACCTCTGACTTAAGTTGTCATCACTCCATATACATCTATATGTACTAGGGCTAACAACTCATTCGTCTTCTCTCTATGTCCAAAAAATGAAGTCTTGGTCATCTTCCCTATGAGACAAGATTCACAAGTTCTCAATAATTCATAATCATATTGGTCAAAAAATTCTTCTTTGTATCACTTGTTAATCCTTGACTCACTAATATGACCAAGACGACAATGCCAAAGATATGTTATATTCACATCTTCTCTATTTCTTTTTATATTTCTTTCAATATAAAAAATATTTTCATTAAGTGCAGAAATTAAAAGATGATTATCAATATAACCACCGTCATAAAATTTATTAGAGAAGAAAATGGAGCATCTATTTTCCATTAACCTTATTTTATAACCTTATTTAACAACATAGGTATAGAAATAATGTTTCTAATGATCTTTAACATGTAATAACAGCCTTTTAATTTTAAAAATTTTTTGTCTGAAGGTAAATCAAGCATACAGGTTTCCACAGTCTCTGTGCTAATAAACTCTCTACTTGCGTCATAGAGCTCGAAGTCATCTCTTTTCAAATCTTTAATATTCTGTAGTTACTGTAATGGATTATAAATATGCGATCCACAGACGGTATCTAATACTCAAATATCAAAGTCTGAACTACTAAATGAAAAATAGATCTGTATTATATACACACCTTTTGGTGCTATACTTGCACCTTGCTTCAATCTTGCAAGATAATTCTTGCAATTATACTCCCAATATCCAAAATTATCATAAAATGAACTGATAATATTCTTATAGATATCTATTGCCTTCTTATTATTATTGACCGATCCAAGGTCAGAAATATCTAGAATATTGGAGTTCTTCTCCAATATGAACCTAACTTGCAAGTTCCTCAATCAATCTACATAGTTGGATCGGTCAACATATTTTCATGCAGTAAAAATAAAAAAGCCATAATATAGACTTAAATCTACATAAATAAGAATAATAGTATAAGCAAATCACTTATGTTTGACATGCATAACTAGATGAGATCTTTTATAACTAGTTATGTTTCTCACTATTTTATTGGATATCATAGCCCTCTCTCCAATGGTAAATGAGAAACCCTAAACTGATTTTTTAATGGGTTTGAGATCCTAATCCTTCAATAAAGCCTTGCGGATATCATAATAAACTTCAATGAGTTCAAAAGTAGAAAAATCTATCCAATTGTATCTCATACAACTCTCAACATAAATCTCACCTCTAAAAATACTCATAGCCTTATGAATATCACAACAAACTATAGTATTTTTAGTTAAGTCAGACCCTTCATTTTCATATAGCTATATCTGAAAAATACTATCCTTGTGGATATCACAACAAAGCAATATATCCAAATATATCGTAAAGCATATAATATATACCAAGACAAACCCACATCAATCTCTATAGCAAGTCTTGTAGATATCACAACAAACCTATTATGATTTTTAACAGGGTATTGACTAGGCATAAAGGAAGGCATATGTAGGTTCTAAATATTGAGCTACCTTCATTCAAGATTCAAACTAATCTAATTGATCAGAAAAGTGTTAAGATTGGTGGAGGTCCCCCTGTTGCTTTTCTTAGACATCAATAAAATTGACCAGACCAGCAATGGAATCAATTAAATAACCACCACACTTGCAACACTCCTTAGACACCAATTGATTAATCGATTCAAGAAATAGGTCAGCTATTGGTTCATAACACTACGACTTAATATGATTTTTATAAGGGCTTTAATGATCTCAAGCACATCCTAATTCAATTATTCATAATGATGCATTATTATAGTTGTATCTTAATAATCATAACAACTAATCATGGTATCTAATCATATCTCTAGGATATGAAAATATAATCATACAATATGATTATAACTAAGCATCTCAAGCATATCATATATGCATGAGTTTTAATAATATACATGAATATAAAATATTCTTTACGCGATTCTTCTTAGGACATCACAGTGGCACCCCTACACGCCATAAGAGTATCCTATTAAATAGGAAGAGAGGGTCTATGAACCCTATTTGCTCTTATGACCGAACGATCTGGTGATGAACCCAATTAGAGTACTAAGCTACTAAGAAAGATTCTATACATATATCATGTATTTTATATTTAAAACATATCTTTAAGATATGTGAGGGTTTGGATGTTCAATCAGGTTCAACCCTTAATCCGACTTGAACCAAACCAAAAACCCATGGTTGATTATAATCAAGACAACATTTTAACCTTTGATTATATAGATCAAGATAGGCTCTGATACCACTATTGGGTTTTAGTGGCACAGCGGAAGGGTTAGGTGTTTAATATTTTCATTAAAAAACAACCGATGCATCAAAAACCATAATGCCCAAGAACCCTTGACTATATCAATCAAAGTACAATAAATGTAAATATGGATCAGAAGAATATCTATAGTGCTAATCTAATTTCCATAAGGCATCAAAGTGTCCATTCTCTAATAGTGATCCACATAAAAATTGAACCAAGAACAGCACTCTATTTTGACCTTGCTTTAAGAGTTCTAGCCCCTAGAACTCGACTAGCCTCATACCAGTTAGATTTCTTCAAGAACCTGACTCCACCCTCTCAGAATCTCTTCTAAACTTTTGATTCTCTTTCTTTAAAACCTTTACAACCCTTGTTATGATCAGATAAGGCTTTGTCTTAAATCTCAAAGTCTTGTCCTAAAACTAAGATAGGTTGTAAGAAAGAAAGGAGAGCAACCGGAGAGAAATTGAAAATCTGATATGAATATCTCGAACACCCAGTGCCCAGACCTTTTTATAGCCATCAGAGAGATGCCAAAAGAGAGAGATACACCTCATCCAAAAAGACCTATCTAATCTGATTATCAGAGATAAGAGTTCCTTCAAGCAGAAGGACTCTTATCAATGATACGTCGATCAGCACCCTGCTCTGCATGCACGATCAGAAAAGGGATATTTTCATATCCCTTATCAAATCAAAAAAATCCTAAAAAATTTATGTGGATAGAAGATTCAACCATAATTCTAGAACACTAAATGAGTGGATAAAAATTCCCACAAATGGATATGTTCTCACATCCTTTCTCATGAAGGCTGATCATCACACTCGTGCACATAGGGAGGAAACTATGGCATCCATTTGGCATCCAAATAAGTATGAAAAAATTCTATAAAAATATCTATAAAATACCTAATCAAATGTGGAATATAATCAAAAAAAATTGTTCCATTTTGATCGAGTTTAGTCTAGAGAAGGACTCTTCAAAATACAGACAGACGCGATGCTTTTGCACGCATGCTAGATATCCTTCATTTTCCAATTTTTTCTCCACCCCAAAAAATCCAAAAAAAATACATCTCATACTTTGAGATGTGAACTAGAGGATAGAGGGTGATGTGGGCTATCACACACATCTTAATACCATGCCAAAAGGACTCCTCCTTCTGCCCACGCCAACATACACGTGCAAAATCTGTTTTGCACCAAGAGTCCTTCACAACTTGGACTCTTCATAATTGGCGTTAACATGGGATATAGCACCCCAATTTGGGTTGCTTTTAGGTGACACGACCTGACCCAAATGTCCACTAAATTGGGCTAGCTAATTAGCATGGGATGAGACCAAATTGATCTCCAAAGGAGCAAGGGTTCTAGACATGCTAGCATACTCACCAGAACCCTGATTGAATCCAAAATTTCAATCAATCTTTCTTAAAAGGGTTCTTGACCAATTTTTATATGTGTATGACTCATTGGGTTCTACATCTAGTTAATAGTAGGTCCGGGTGCATGTTGACCAAATTTGATTAATTTTCAATCTAATCGATTTAGGTCTAATCGAGCTAACCCGAGTTCAACAATTAGAATCTTTTCTAATTTGTGATTGAATTAAACTCTTTAATTTGATCAAAAATCTATAAGTCAATATTGATGTCTAGCAATGTATCATGACTATCTAAAAGATATAAAATTTGATAGAAATATCAAATATACCCTTCAACGGCAAGTTACCATGTAATTTAATCCTTTGATCATCCCTGCACCCTGAATATGTTCATTAGTATGGAATCATGTCAAACTCAAACACATATTCATATCAATTCTCAATTAACTAATGATGGCTCCAATGAAGAAGCATTAAAAAATCTTTCTAATCTTCTTCCTACTTTTGGTCAAAAGATTTTTTTCGAGTCATCTAGAATTAAGAATACACAGGATGCGATCTCCTCTTACTAAGAGTGATCAATTTCATATTTACCTACTCATAACCTCCATACACACTCCACCATATCCAGAACACCCCATACATATTTTAATGCCATGTCCAGATATGAACCAAAATATGGATTCATATGCATAAGATTCCATGGTGGTCTCAGGTCTAAGGATCACTTGTGTAACTCCCACTTAGGGAACCATTTTTGACATGCAAGTAAGACTTCCATAAGATGTTCTCTTTCATCGAGTCAATTCAGTGGACTCATTTTCCAAATAAGCACCCATAATTTTATATTAGTATCCTACACAAGTGGCTAGTGAGATCTGCCACCCTCTCCATCGAGCATATATAGGATGTGCCAGTCTATCCGAAATATTGATCTCCAACTCAATGCTCCTACGATCAAGAATGTTTAAGATTAGGGTTTTAGGATTTTAGGTCTCACTAGTATGACCCATTCATGTCTCCTAAAACTATTTTCCTAATCTTTGGGGTTCATCATAATTTTAGACATAATAAAATACAGCTAATATGATGAATCAATGTCTCAAATAATAAATATCATTACATGAGTTAAAAAATAATAAAGAGAAGTTCCATCGCAACACACTTGCGATTGGCTTATAGGGTACTCTTCTTTCAGGATATCAAGATGGTGTTCCTCCATGGGTATTTGGAGGAGAGCATCTACATAGAGCAGCCACCTGAGTTCTGAGAGCCAGAAATAGAAGGAAAGGTCTGTTTATTACAGAAATTGCTGTATGGGCTAAAGCAGTCGCCGAGATAATGGTACAAGCAGTTTGATTCTTATATGAGAAGCATCAAGCTTTTCAGGTGCGAGTATGACTCTTGTGTTTATATTAAATCTTTAGAGGATGAGTCTACGGTGTTTCTACTCTTGTATGTGGATGATATGCTTATAGCATGCAAGAGTAAAAAGGTTGTGCAGGAACTGAAGGCAGCCTTGTCTCGAGAGTTTGAGATAAAGGATTTGGGATCTATAAGAAAAATATTAGGCATAGAAATCTTCAAAGATTGATCCAAGGGGGTGCTGCATTTATCTCAGAGAGGTTACATCAGGAAGGTCTTGGAGAGGTTTAGGATGAATGATGCAAAACCTGCAGAGCTGCCACTCGTCGGGCACTTTAGACTCTTGAAGATAATGTCACCACAGACTGAGGTGGAGGCTTAGGAGATGGAGAGAGTGCCATATGCCTATGGTGTAGAGAGTCTTATGTACGTCATGGTGTATTGTAGGCCAGGTATCGCCCATACAGTGAGCCAGGTCAGCAGGTTCATGGCACAGCCTGGTAGGAAGCATTGAAGAGCACTGAAGGAGATCTTCAGATATTTAGTGGGTACTGTTGGAGTCGGTATCTACTACGGATAGTGAGGAGGTACTGAGAGACTCTCCAACACATCCAAAGAAGTTTGGGGGCCGATAGAAGGGTTCGTGGATGCAAATTTCGATGGAGATGTGGACACCCAGCGATCGACAATAGGTTTTGTATTTAGCCCATTTGGAGATCTCATTTCATGGAGATCATGCTTGCAGTCCATCACGGCCTTATCTATGACTGAGGCAAAATACATTGGTATTATGGAGGCCCTATGGCTGAAGGGTTTGGCATTGGAGATGAGCCACGCATCGGAGGCCGTCATGGTGCACTACGATAGTCAGAGTGCACTGTTACTTGCACAGAACTCTATCTACCATGCTAGGATGAAGCACATCGATATCAGGTACCATCAGATCAAAGAACTTGTGGAAGAAGGTAAGGCGGAGCTGGTGAAGGTCCACTCTAAGGAGAATCCAGTGGATGCACTGACGAAGGTACTTTCACGGGACATCTTTCGAAAATATGTGACACTGATGTACTTGATGGATAGGATGGAGTTGGTTGAGGCCTTGGAGAACCAAGGTGGAGATTGTTGGGCCTTATGTGGTGCTCCCAAGGTTCAAGGGACTAAGACTAAGGTCAAGGTCCAAAGTTCATGAGGTGGTCATAGGGTTTCTAGGGCTAGTTTGGGCCCTAGGACGAAAGGCTGTCAACTTTTCGGATCTTGAGATTCAGAGATTTTGGGTCTTGAGGGGTTAACTTATATTTAGGCTAGGATTGAGTTCAAAATTATGATATTGGGCCAAGTCATGGGTGTACATGGGCTTGGGTGAGCGCAATCTTGTATTGAGTTAGCCAGAAGAGTTTTTAAGTTGGGTCACATTGACCCTGTATATAAACATACATTGTATCTGACTTGATGAATCAAAAGGAATACAAAATTATTTTCTCCCTAACTTTCTCTCTCTCTTTTTCTCTCTCTCTAGTTCTCTCCACATCCTAGAAGCAAGAAACCTAGGATATCTTGAATGCCACCCCAAAAAGGAAAAGAAGGAGGCACTAGAAACCAGCGCCCCCCCTTGTGCACGCCCCCTATTTGTACACCCCCTCTTGACCACCCAAGAAGAGTTCTAGGTCCCATCTTTTATTTTTTGGAGGCTTCATCAAGAGTACTTTCAGGTCGCAAAAGGTGGGTTTTAGATCTGATGGAGAAGAGGTTCAAATCGTAGAAAAAAATCTTATCGACAGGATTTACAAGGCTACTGAAATCCTATAGGCTGTTTTTATTTTGCTTGGTTGCTGGCCTTCAAGGACCTCCACGATCAGATCCTTGCTATTTCTAGACATCCACAACCTGGAGAAGCTACTCCAATAGTTAGGTGCTACATGTGCTGGCAGCTAGGGCATATGAAGAGAGATTGTCCTCGAAGGAAGAGAAAAAAAAGAGAGGGTTCCAGACTGGAGTCATCCAATGCGGTGGTTGAGAGCAATGTATTAGATGATTTTTTGATGTTATCAACTGGATACAGGGAGGAGGTAGATCGATGGATATTGGACTTTGCTAGCTCTTATCACTGTACACCTCAGTAGACATGGTTGACTTCTTACATGCTGGTGGGTGAGGGGCAACAGGTGATACTAGGAGATGGAAGCTCTTAGTTGTAGCAGGAGTGGATTCCATCAAGCTGAGGATGTTTGATGGGAGGGTGCAAACCTTGATAGATGTGCATCATATTTCAGATCTTAGGAGAAGCATAGTATCACTTGGATACTAGGAGGAGAAGGGCTTCATTTTCAGAAGCGATTCAGGGGTGCTGAATGTCTCCAAAGGCAGCAGGATTGTGATGAGAGGGAGGAGGTTGAGGAGTCGGCTATATCAAATGAAGGGATCTGTTATATTCGGAGAGGTCGAGGTGATTACTTCAACCATGGAAGATTAGTTGGAGGTTCAGTTGGTGCAGATTGGATAGTTGATGGTGTGTTTATTGCCTATTGCGGGATCGCCAGATCATAGGGAGGTGGAGCATCGAGGATATGTGCATCAACATATGGAGGAGGAGGAGCACCAGAGAGAGGTTCCTTCATGGATGATGATGAAGTCCATGGCCATGGCACGAGCTCTAAGCATGGAAGTGCAGAGGGAGGTGGAGTTTCCTAGATGCTCTAACAGTGATGAGTAGGCACCAAGAGAGAGCCTAGAGGCGTATGCATCGGGGATAGATGCTATAGCAGTGACAGGATGCAGAGAGGATCCGAAGACCTATGAGAAGACATCCACTAGCATGGACCATAGATGGGTCGGAGGTAGGAGAGTGGAGCTGCGATCACTCCAAGATTTTTTAAGGCTACGACGGGCAGAGTCACAGGAGCAGCAATGGTTAGAGCTGATGGGCTAGTGGTGACTAAAGCCACTAGAGTAGCAACAAGTAGAGTTGCTGGAGCTACAACAATTGGGAGTCATAGGTGGAGTAGCTGGTGGCATGATAGGAGGAGTCGTGGAGGCAGCAGCAAGAGTAGCTACTGAATCAGCGATGGGCATAGTCGCTGATGATAGGACCTATAAGAGAGGTATCCAAATGCAGGATGAGATCTTCAGCCTTAAAGGAGGCGGTGGCAGTCTCCCAGATAGCTCCAGGGTTGAGATATATTGTGGTGGCGAGAAGGTCTGCATAGTTCGCTTTACTCCTCATTGACCAAGTCATGCAGAGAATCAGAGCTCGATGAAGAGTGGAGATCGCCAAGGCTTTGAGGGCACCAATGTAAAGATTGTAGGATTTTTGTAGTGCCCCATAGTCTTGAAGGTGACAACAGGTGGAGTCGGTCGATAGGCTTTAGGTTTTCTATGATGGGTGCGGTCATAGGCTAGGACGAGAGCAATCCTAGGATGGAGGCGGTGCATAGCATCCACAGGCTCAAAATTCAGACGACGAGGACTTCGAGGAGCTTGATTGGAGCTTCGGATACTTGGAGGCACAAGATGGAGCGAGAAACCAAATAAGGGCTAAAGACGATGGTGGAAAGCAGATCTCAGGGCACTGGATCAACTCAGTGCTAGACTGGGTTGATCAAGTCTGAGAGTGATAGAAAACAAGCTCTCAAAAAAACTGACATGATATACAGATTAGCCGACTCAGTTTCAGACTAAATTGACTAAGTGTCAGGTTAGTCGACTCAATTTGAGATTGAGCTGATTCAGCTGCATGGGCAGAGCACAGTGAGATTTCTGATTTCATTTGAGATCGAATTTTGATGCTAGGATCTTAAGGCCTAATTTGTTAGGTCTTAAGGTGGCTAACTCAAGGGTTTGGACTGAGATTAAGTCCAAGGATCAGAGCATGTAAGACATTGGTGTATTGTTAGATGTGTGCCTTAGAAGCCAATTTTGACGACACATACTTTTCTCTAGGACATATTTTGTACTTAATGGACAGTCTTTATAACCAATCATGTCATTTATATCCATGATTTGTCCTAAAAATTAACAAAGATGATTTTGTATATCTCAAGGTGTTGAGAATTTGAAACATACATTATTAGTGATTAATTTCTAAATACTCCTGATCGAAGGATCATCACGAAGGATAGTGATCAATCTATTCAAGATCGATGCACAGATCATCTCCCTTTAGGACAAATATGTCTCGAGTCTACGGTATAGAGATATTGGGGTGAGAGTGCAGGTGGTTGTTAGAGAATAACTTGCACTGAACGTGACCAACACAAAAAATCACTTGGATGTCTACTCACTCGTCAGTGATTTTTTTTATATTGTAGTGGTGTGACTGGTCCTTTGACCTGTGATGTGTTGGCTATTTACAGTGAGGCTACTTAGTTTGACTGCACATTCTCTTGATTTCTAGCCATTCGGATCTTTGCTGTGTATGTTGGCTATTGTAGGTTCAGGTTCGCTGTTTGGAGTAGGATGCACCTAGATGGAATCTATCGACTTTGGTAGAAAAAGAGAAGTCCTATGCAATTCGCAAGACTGAGTTCAGAAAATCTCTGATCAGAGTAAGTGTGAATACTAAAAAATAATTTCTACGAGATTCACAAATGAACTTGAGTTGAGTCAATCTAGCATATGACTGACGATGGGGTTTGATGAGTTCTCCATGATCTTCGTTAAGTCAGCACTCATGATAGAAGGATTGTATCACATGATAACTATACTTAGGGGTTCATCTTTTTTGTTCTGCTGGATTGTCACTACATGCTGCTAGATATCACTGATGGATCATGAGAACTTACTAAGATCATTTTCAGATCAACGATCTTTGTTGAGGTGAGTTAGAATCATTTCAGTCCATCGAAAAGAGTTTTGATGATACTGTGATGGAGATCATAGTATGTCTCACTAGCAAACAGAATAGAACCTGAAGAATCATATACAAAAAGAGCATGACCTGATCAATGGCTTGGATCATATTCGAATTATCAATCAGATTGATAGTTTGAATTTTAGAAATTGCTAATTTGTAATCGTTACAGTTTTGGCAGCTACTAATTGTTAGCGCAGGGACTTAATTATAAATATTATAATTTTTTGAAACTAATTAAATTATAAATTAAGTTTTAATTAATTTAGATCAGATTTAATTTAATTAGACTTAATTTAATTTAATACTAATTGGGTTCAATTATTCAAATCAGATTTGAATTTCAAGCTTGACAGTCTTTTCGAATTCGACTCGATTCGGACTTGATTTGAATCTGATTAAGATCTAACTTAAATTAGAAGAATCATGACTCAGAGAGCCCAAGTTTTTTGAGACTCTCTCTCTAAATTTCATGCCAAGAAGGAAGTGGGGCGATGGTTTTCTCGCTACTTTTGTTTTTGCGCACGTGAAAGGGGAGGGGGCGCCAATAGTTGGCGCCCCACCTTATCTGGTATTCTTTTTCTCCCAATTTTTTTTTATTTGAATATGATTCAAAATAGGATAAAAATCTATCTAATTGAGGTATGGAAGAATTTTTTTTGTGCGACAAAAAAATTAGAGAAAGTGACTATTGGCGCCCCACCTTATCTGGTATTCTTTTTCTCCTAATTTTTTTTTATTTGAATATGATTCAAAATAGGATAAAAATCTATCTAATTGGGGTATGGAAGATTTTTTTTTGTGTGACAAAAAAATTAGAGAAAGTGGGTGTGCGCTAATTGTGTGCGTGAGATATGTTTCTTTCTCCTTCTCTTATCTCAATAAATCCCATCCCTTCTTTATGATTTGAATGCCCAAGATCAAATAGGATTTAATCTATTAAGGTGTTAAGAATGGTTTGGGCATGAGATATGTTTGGTTGGTGTGACAAAAATAAAAAGAGGAGAGGTGACATGCATGACATTGAAGAGGGTCTTCTTCCTTGCCGTGTGGGTGGTCTTTAACGTTTCCTCTCCTAAGTCTCCTTGCTTCCTTCATCTTCCATACCTAAGATCTGATAGAGATTAGATCTAACAAAGAAAAATAGAGAGAAAAAGAGAAGAAGAAGGATTTTTCTTTTCTTCATGGTGATCTGATTCAGATCCCGTCGGATCTGCATGAAAGAGTTCGTGCAATGATCTCCTTCTTCGAGATCTAAAAGAAGAGATCTAGATCCAAGACTGAAAAGTGAGATCTGCAAGGTACTAGTACATCGATGATCTTGATGTTTCGATCAGACATCTCTATGTGGATACCAACAGAGGTCGGGTACATGTGTAGCTACGATCAGATCTCCGGACATCTACAGATCCAAGGTATGGAGATCCGATCTCCATTTATTTTTACTAACCATTTGTTTTCTTTTCAGATTTTAGATCATAGTTGCATATTCATATCAAGATCCTTGATATAGTCTTCAGATTAGATATGGTACATGAATAAATTAAAAATATTTTAATTTATTTATTTTCACTGCATAGATGTTTAAAAAAAAAAATTAAACTTCACGTATGAAATCGTAGTGATTTTCTAACAGTGGTATAGAGCATAGGTTCTGATACGAACATGAAAATCCCTCAGATCTAAAATTTAATTTATAGAAAGCAGATCTGAAGCTTAGTTTAATGATCTACTCATTCTGAAATAAGGTTGCCCTGTTATAACCCTATTATGCTGAACGGTTATCCTAGAACAATGTAGAAATCGATTAAGGTTAGATCTGAATTTTCTATATGCTGTAATATGATTACAGGATTATTTTAGATCTAAAATTATTTCAAATTTAAAATAAATCATGAATTATTTAGACTTGAAATTGATTTTAGATCTGAATATATCAATTATGGTTTAATTTGGATCTAGTTTGATTACTGAAATTTTTCTTACATGCATAGATTAATAGTTATTGTTCATATATTTGACATGTGAAAGATAATTAGATCTAATTTTTAATTGATTATATATATGATATATTAGATTAAATTCTTAGTAGCTTAGTAAACAAATTGGGATAATCACCATGGCCATCCGATCATAAGATGATGAAGGGATTAAAGTCTCTCTCTCGTCCATTCGATGGGTTCTCTCTTATGACGTGTAGGGGTGCCGACTGTGATATTTTTCATGAAGATGAACAGTGAATGGATAATTATATGTGATATATTTTTAGATTTAAATCAGATTATACATATATTTTTATGTATTTTTGATCGTTAAAATATTATATTTGATATATTATTTTGACACACGATCTAAAACTTAATTTTTGCAAAATTCTAGATCCAAAATCCTAAGCTCTATTTGTATGAAACCATGAAACTGACTAGTATGCTTGTGGAGTCGACTCAATTTTCAATTAGATCGACTCGAGTATTTGATGAGTTGACTTATTTTGTTGGAGTCAACTCGACACCCTGGTAGGTCGGCTCATTTGCTGATGAGCCGACTCAAATGTAGAGGCTAGGTCTATAGATTTCTATTTGTCTCAATATTATACTGATTTACTATGACAAGTCGATTCGTGTACCAGAGTGACTCGACTCGATTCTGCAAACAATCATATTGTATGAGATACAATATAAATAATTTAGATTAAAAATTATTTTTAGATCTAAACTTAAATTCATGTACATAATGCACTTAATTGAGAATCAAAAATTGAAATTATAAGATCTAAAATTATGAATTTAAGATCTAAATTTTAATGTATAAAATATGGGCTTTGGGTATAGATTGAACAAATTAGATTTAGAGACTAAACTACAACTAGGGTCATTGATTAGATTAGGTTAGAACTCTTTCCAATTTTGAGTAGTTGATCAAACCTAATCAAGAGTTGGTTGGGATTAGATCAAAGGGGCTCAAAATTGAATTTAGTTGTAGTTGGTCAAATTGATTCACATATGATGTGAATTGATTAAGTCAAGATCGACTTTGGCTTAGTGGTTCGAGTCTGGATCTATAGGTTAACCTAACTAATTCTAATCAACCAATTTAGTATCTAAGGCAAGTATTAGATATTGATTATTTAATTAGTTTCATTATCTGATCTAGTCAATTCGTTGGTGTCTAAGAAAAGCAATGGGGGAACCCCACTCATCTTCACTTATCTGGCCATCATGGGAGATTATGTTTTGTATTAGGTTACTTATTGATCCGAGTTCACCCATGCCGACTAGGTTGGTTAGACATGAAATGTGCTAATCCAAATTAGATTAGTCATTACATCAAATGTATGTAACTAATTAGAAGAGATCGAAACCCAAATCTCCTCCTAAATATTAAGTCTACTAGTCTTCCACCGTTGTAGAGATGCGGGTGCCTTTTTCGACGTTGATTGTTCTCGGTTGGTTATAGTGGTTTGGTTATATCAGGAAGACACAACCACTCTATTGGTATTAGATACCCTGAGATAAAGAAGGGGTTGGGCCTAATAACTATTAGGTGAGGGATCCAATGGCGGCTTTGCACTCACTGATGAACAGTGTTGGAATTCGGGATTTAGTGTATGTCTATATATTTTAAAATTTTATTTTCTAAATACCATAGTGAAGAATAATATTAAAATACTTTTAATCTAAATTATACATGTATAAAAATATAAAACAACTTAGATCTATTTCATATGTTGAAATTGATATATACTAAAATTCAGACTGTGATCAAATCACATACCTATTTCGCAATCTTTTTCTTCAAATCTGGATCTAAAAGAGAAGAGGTTCTCTCTTAGCCATACAAGCATCTAGCCTCTATAAGTATCCACTTAGGATCAGTCTGGAATAGTTCTCTTTAATCTAAATTTTTATTTTCTAAAATTCAGTCTGCTGAATCTGAACGAAGCCTGGATCGCGATCAACGTTTGATCTCTTTCCTTGATCTTCTTCTTCTCTTCTTCTCTAGAGTTTCTCTCCTTACTATATACTACTACTAGATACTATAAATCAGTAAGAAAGAGGCACCCAACAGTCTTTGGGCATAGGACTTCTTGGGATACGCATCCCAAGAGAAAGGGGATGTGGGATGCCCAAGGGAAGAGAAAGGGAGAGAAAGAGAGGGCATGGGACTTCTCTTTTGGCATATGGGGTTGCTGGTTTGGATGATCTAGGGACCTTAGGGGAGGTCTCTTTAAATAGGCATAAGGATTGAATCCTATTCAATCACATAATACAAGTCCTATTTGTATTAGGTTTCCTATTAACTTAAGTTATCCAACTTACTTTAGGAGACCCTTTAGAAGCCAACAATTGGAGCCCTTGCACTCATAATTAGACATCCCAAAATACACTCGAGAGATGCCCCATAAGAGAACTAAAAACCCTCTAATCAATGGATATGCCCAACTTGATCAAATCAAGGTGGCGCCCAAGAATAACTATTAAGAAAATTAATTAGGAACTTGCACCCTTAATTTATGTGATCTATAACCTTAGACACCCAATAATTGGAGTCTCATGAATCTTATTCATATAGATTATTAGTAGGTAATTAAGTTAGAATTATCTTATCAAATAAATAATCTCAATGAAAAGAGGAATTGGGTTTAACCATATGCTAGCAAAGTTATCATGAACCCAATGGGATTCTCTAAACCCATTTGATACTTCATAAGCTCAATTACTTATTTCAGACCTAATTTCTTTATTGTGTGACCCCATAAGTTTAATTTTATCAGATAGTAAGATATACAATAATCTCTTATTATTATATCATTAAAACTCTTTTCAATGGGTCAAAATAATTTCACTCTAACTCAGCAAGGATTGTCGATCCAAAATAATTCTAATGAGCTCTCACAATCCACCAGTGATACCTAACAGTATGTAGTGGCAACTCAATAGAACTGAAATGAATCTCTAGATATAGTTAACATGTGATTCAGTCTCTCTATCGTGAGTCCCGACTAGATGGCAGGTCATGGATAAATCATCAAATCCCAGCGTCAGTTATATGATAGATTCGATTAGCTCAAGTCCAGTTGTGACTTCTATAGAAATTTTTTTTTCATCAATCACACTGTTGTAGCCACAAACTTTTAGACTAAGCCTCTCAAATCTCATAGGACTACTCCTCTCTATCAAGATCGATAGATCCTATCTTGATGCGCACCCTACCTCTATAGTGGACCAACTGTCGCCAACATCCACTATAAGGACTCATTGAGATCTATGTTGATGTGTCAGTCAAACTTCAGCAGTCTCACTATGAGTAGCAGTACCATCTCAAGTCAAAGGATTAGTCACATAACTACAGCATCGAGATAATCACTGATAATTGAATAGAAATTTAAGTAATCTCTCGTATGGTCACGCTCAGTACTAATTATTCTCTAACAGCTTCCGCACTCATCACCTTGTGTCTCTACACAGTAGACTAAAGACTTATCTATCTCGAAGGAAGTGATTTGTACATCAGTCTATCCAGATCAATCACTGTCCTCATGATGATCCTATAATCGAAAGCATTTAAGAATTAAATACATGTCTCTAATTCTCAACACCTTGAGAATATGTATCGAAACTAATTCTATGGATAATTCGAAACTAATTCTATGGACAATTCAAGGACACATCACACTTGAATGAAAAAAAAAATTTCTTTTTATTGATCATATCAATATATTAAGTATAAAATTATGCTATAGAATTATTACAATATGTCAACCATATTGACTTCTAGAACATACATCTAACAATCTCCCACTTAGATTAAAGCCAATTGGCCATAAATCTAAGTCCCATCTTCTCAAGGTGGACTTCCATTTTTGATTGGCTCAACTATTTAGTCAGCGGATCTATCATGTTGTCCACGAAGTCTACTCTTCTCACCTCGACATGTTTCTTTTCGAGGTAGTCGCATATGATATGAAAATGCCGCTCGATGTGCTTAGATTTTTTATAAGACTTTGGCTCCTTAGCAAGTGCTATGGCTCCATTGTTGTCATAGTACAACGGTATGATATCCAATGTTATAACCTTAAGTTTTGCAATGAACTTTTTAAACTAGAAGCCTTCCTTTGCAGCTTCCAAAGCAGCGACATACTCAACCTTCGTAGTCGAATCCGCTATGATGGATTGCTTGAAACTCTTCGAGCTAACTACGCCATCATTGCAAACGAACACGTATCCTGATGTAGACTTTCTATTATCAGGATCAGACATGAAGTCTAAATCAATATACCCTTCGACTCGCAACTCAGAATCACCTCCAAAGATCAAAAACAAATTCTTAATCCTTCTTAGGTACTTAAAGATGTTCTTCACAGCTATCCAGTGCTCCTCGTCTGGATTCAATTGATACCTACTTGTGACACTCAAAATAAGGACAATATTAGGTCGAGTACATAGTATGGCGTACATGAGGCTCCCTATCGTCGAGATGTAAGGAATCCTACTCATGCACTACACCTCCTCAGATGTGGTCGGACACATCATCTTGGAGAGAGTAATACCATGTCTGAGAGGTAAGAGACCTCTCTTGAAGTTTTTCATGCTGAATCTTTTCAGCACTCTCTCTATGTATAGCTTTTATGATAGGCCAACCATCCATTTCGGTCTATCCTTATAGACCTTAATTTTGAGAATATAGGATGCTTCCCCTAGGTCTTTCATGAAAAATTATTTGGACAACCATCTTTTGACTATGGTCAGCATGGGAATATCATTTCTAATGAGGAGAATATTATCCATGTATAATATAAAAAAAATGATCGCACTCCCACTGACCCTGGTTCATCTTCATTTTTGATAAAATCAAACAATTTGATTGCCTTATTAAAATGATGGTTCCAACTCTGAGAAGCTTACTTTAATCTATATATGGATCTTTACAGCTTGCAGACTCTGTGATCACTATCACCGGATGTGAAATTTATAGGCTGCTTCATATAGATATCTTCTTCAAGATATTCATTCAGAAAAGTAGTTTTCACATCCATCTGTCAGATTTTATAATTATAGTAAGCCGCAACAGCAAGCAAAGTGTAGATGGATTTCAGTATGGCTATGAGCGAGAAGATTTTTTGATAGTCAATACCCTCATGCTAACTATAACTTTTAGCCACAAGCCTAGTTTTATAGGTTTCTATCTTACCATCGGTACCTATCTTGCTTTTGTAGATCCATTTATACCCAATAGGTATAATACCCTCAGATGGATCCACTAAAGTTCAAATTTGGTTTGAGTGCGTCCAGTCAATTTCTAACTTCATAACACCTAATCATTTCTCGAAATCGATGTCAGACATCATCTCGTCAAAGATATTAAGATCATCACTATTGTCCCTATCTCTCATAAGAAATATTTTCTTTACTTCCTCCGTAAGCATACCCATGTATCTTTCAGAAGGTCAGAGACCCTGCTAGATCTACGAGATGATAGAGGAACATCAACTACTGGCTCATGAATTATGGGTTCCTGAGGATCTATAGCTTTGGGCTCTTCAGAGACTTTCTCTTCAAGCTCCATTAACCTCCCACTGTCGTCATCCTGGATAAATTATTTATCTAGGAATACGGTGTTTCAACTCACAATCATATTATGGTCTTGTGGAAAGTAATAGTATCTCATAAATTCTTTTGAATACCCTATGAAGTGAGCTATAATAGATCTATCCTCTAATTTATCCACCATCTGTCCCTTGACATGGGCTGGACATCTCCAAATCTTGAGATAACCCAGACTCGGCCTCTTACCGAACTATTTCTCATACGATGTGGTAAAAATAGATTTTGATGGAACTATATTCAATAAGTGAATGATAGTTAACAAAGCATGTCCATAAAGAAATAAGGATAGATCAGTGAAGCTCATCATGGACTTGACCATATCCAATAGGGTCCTATTCCTTTTTTCGAATACCCCATTGAGCTGAGGCATTCCAAGAGGGGTCCACTGAGCGACTATGCTGTTGTCCTTAAGATATCTCAAAAATTTTTGACTAAGATATTTACCTCTTCGATCAAATCGAAGAACCTTAATGGGTTGCCTGTCTGCTTTTCTATTGTTAGAAAATGTATCCCAAAGCCAATCGTCAGCCTGTTGACGATTGTGCTATTTGATGTAATTATATATGAATTAATTAATAAAATATTTATTTAGTATTTTTCATCATAAGCTTGTACATCTTCTATATCGAACTTCTGTATTATGATGAAAGTTCTTAAAACTATATCAAATCGATAAAGAAAAATTTATCGTTTAGTCCTTAAATGAGTTCATGATCAAATGATATGCTATTACTAGGATGATAGATATATCAAGTGTAGGTCATTATGTGCCATATATCGTTGGTCATCCTCTTAATCAAGGAGCGTGAAGATGCTGGTATGGCATACAAGTGAAATATAGAAGTATATTTCACTAAACGTGACCAACTCTGGAGTACTCTGTGACAAGAGTCACTTCAAAGGGATATGGGTATAAGTGTTCCTCTGATCTGAGATCATCACGGTGACTTACAATCAACTCACTATGCTTTGATGTCGGACTACCTGAATTTTTAATTCAGAATTGAAAGATTTTTGAACATAGTCAAGTACTTGTGAAGTCAGTGCATGAGTCAAGATGAAATTGACTACTCCAAGAGATTGGAGAGAATGCTTTGTGTTTCAATTTAGTAACACCTTGACCAGGAAAATCTTTGTGAGAAATCACAAGATTTATTAGGTTAAGACACATAATAGATGTACTATAAAGAGTTGATAGTTTAAACTCTAAGTCATCCTAGCATCAAGGGTCAAAGAGATGAATTATATGGTAACTATATCTAAATAGGTTCTTGAGTATTGCTTTGCATACCTTCGGCCTATTCGGACGTCGGGTACCATTACTAGATGGTTACTCTGATGAGTATAGAAATCAATTTCTGTGCTATTGACTTAAATTCGAACCTATAGGATCACACACATTAGAAATTCTTCTCTGATCATATGGCTAATCTGAAGAGTTCCAATGGATGAAAACTCTAGTGAAGAGTCTAAATGGACGAAGACTCTACTGAAGAATCCCACTGGATAGGGACTCTAGAAAAGAGTCCCACTAGATTTGGACTCTATTATTAATAGAGAATTATTAGTAATTAGATCACTAATTAGCTTAATTTGATTGAGCATTAAAGTCTGGATCAAATTTGATTGAATTGGATTTAATCAGGTCAGAAGAGTCCCACTGGATGGGGACTCTAGAGAAGAGTCCCACTAGATTTGGACTCTATCATTAATGGAGAATTAATTAATGATTAGATCACTAATTATCTTAATTTGATTGAGTATTAAAATCTGAATTAAGTTTGATTGAATTGGATTCAATCAGGTCAAGTCTGATTAGGTTATGAGATGACTTAATTGGTAAGGAAGAAATGATCCTGATTTGATCGCATCTATGGCTCAATTAATTTATTAATTTGATCAAATTTAATTAATATTATAGAAGCCTAATTAAATTAGATTCATCATATTTTATTTAAATTTAATTAGATTAGATTTGAAAGAAATTCAATTGGTTAAACCCTAGAGTCCCAAATAAGTGAGACTCTCTCCCTTACGCCACCCAAATTGTCTCACACCTCTTCTCATCATACAAAATTAGTTTGTGCATGAGAAAATTAAAAAAATATCCTTTTTTTATCACCTATTAAGGATAGAAATTGATTAGTTTTGATTAAATTCAAAATGATTTGAATTTCAAATTAAAACTTTATCCATATCCTTCCACACATTGGCTATTTTTGAAGGGGCTCATTGTGTATAAGAAAAAGAAGTCTTCCTGATGATTTTTCATGTCTAATTTTCTTTGATAAGTCCCTCCTTAAGTTAGATAAGGGTGAGAAAAATTTAGAGTCAAATTAAAATTCAAAATGGTTTAAATTGCAACAAACTCTAGTCCTTATCCTATCTTATCTGGATTGTGTGACAATCATAAAAAGGTCATAATTTTGTATGCCAAACTAAAAGAGCTTTTCACTGTGAGATACTAGAGAGAAAGTGGGTCAAAAATACTTCTTTGGGGTATGAGGTTTGGGTGGGTTTCTTTTTTCCTTGGCCTGAACAAAAGAGGAGATCGATCTCCTCTCGGGTGAGCGACCTAGAATTGTTCTAGGATTTTGGGTGAGAGAAAAATCAAAGAGAAGAGAGTCTTCATCAAATTTTTCTTCATCATCTAGTATCCCCTCTGATCTATCTTCAACATCAAAAAAATTTGAGATGATCAAAGAAAGAGATCAAATCAGATCTGATATCAAAAGCCAACTGCGCAAGCTAGCACTCCCACGAAGGGCTGATCTGTCCGAGGACTTCATATGAACCATCTGTAGAGGTCGGACGCTTGTGTAGCTATGAGTAACCAGAGAAGACTTTCAGATCTACATTCTTAATTATGGAGATTGACTATCCATACTCAGATATTAGGTTTGAAATGCTAGAAGTGTTGGATTAGATCTATCACTAATTACTATTCTTGTTTAAACACTTGTAATATTAGATTCAAATTTTTATGCATATAAATTTATGTTATAAATTTATTTATAAAAATTTTAAGATCAAATCTTATACATGTATTTATAGATTAAATAGTTTAATCTAATATTCTTTCGCTAAAAATTTTGAAATGCATGTATGAAACCCCTGCTCGATCCTACAGTAGTATCAAAGCCAGGTTGCTTATAACATGAATTTATTCTTGCATATAATCTGATATTACATATATTTAGATCTATAATTTAATTTAGAATAGATTTGATATATAATATTTAAATCTAAAGTTAATTATAGATCTGATCGCACAAACTGATATAAGGTTGTCCTGTTGTAAGGTTTACCCCTTACAGTACAAAGGTTGTCCTAGTTTGTGCTGATCTTTATATAATTTTATTTTAATTATTTATATTGGATCTAAATAATTAATTTAGTATTTGAGTAAAATAGTAATCTGATTGGATAGAACCTCATATCTGTCCGATCATAAGAGAAATTAGGGTATCACAACTCTATTTATCCATTCGATGGGATCTCCTATGACGTGTAGAGGTACTGTGCAATCTTTTTCATGATGATGAAGAATAAAAAAATTTTAAAATTTTATTTTAGATATAAAATAATATATATTAAATCTAAAATTAGTATTTTGATCATTAGATGATTGATTGTAAAAATATTTTATAAAATTAAAAATTATTTTCAAATACCAAATCCGAACCCATGTTAGTCCAAAACTTAATTAAGAATTAAGTGATCTAGATTTGAGAATTAAAGATCCAAGATATTAATTTCATAATTCATGGGTTAATGGGTTAGCTCGAGTCAAGTCCATTTAACCAGGTTAAACCTAGGGTTAGAAATCATTGATAATGGACTATATTAGTAATTGATCAAATCTAATTAAAAGTTAATTCTGATTAGATCAATTTCTTCTCTTGATCAATTTCAATAGTTGTAGTTGGTCAAGTCCATATCTTTGATTAGACCAATATGGACTTTAATCATGACTCCGGGGTCAAATCCAAGTCTATAAGTTGATCAAATTAAAAATAACTAACCAGTTGGTGTCTAAGGTAAGTATGGCAACTTTGATTGGTGATCATTAATCAGGAGCTATTCGCAAAGATTGAATCTATGTCGAGTTCATGACATATCCCTCCCATCAATCTCACTTATCTGACCAACATGGTGAATCATATTTTGATTAGATCACTTAATGATTGGGGTTGACCCATGCTAACTAGAAAATTAGTATGACTGATTTAGGTGTCCCTAGTTCAACTTGTCTTGAGTCTTCTTTATGACTAGGTGAAGTCAGTTGGAAGATTCATGATTGGTTGGCTGGACCAGCTTATGCCTGATCTTTTTTAATCTGACTTGATGAAGTCAGTGGAAAGATTAAGATTAACTAGTCAAGTTTCTTCTCATCTCTCAATTCAACTAATTAAATATTCTAAAATTATTAGGTCTCTAAAATAAAATAGTTATAGTGATAACTAGATCATAGCCTCTTATTAAGTTGGATGATTATGAGTCCAATAGTTTAGATGATCATTGGAGGCACCATATGTCTGGTGCTCATCTGGCTATCAGAATTATCATTCATAATATGTAGATTTAGTTGTGTCTTTCTGATGATGGTCAGGTTGGTCGATCCACACTCGAACCTGATTACTTGTTTATCAAATGTACTAAATTTTGGCATGTTAATGGTTGGATCTAACCAGAACTTTCAGTGGAGGTGCCACACGCCTACTGAAGAGGTGTCTAAGGCAAAATTGAATACTAGAAATTATTTGATGAAATAATTGATTAAGAACCTATCCATGGGTGCACAAAAGTTGGCCGAGCCACACTCGGGCCCATGTGGATTCTAGTACCCACTAAAAAATTAGTGTAATTCTTTGAATTGAAGGTAGAGACTATCCATTCGAATAAAATAGTGGGAGAACTTTTAGACTAAAAATTATGCCTTTAGGCTTAATCAATTCATATACTAATTAGGTTTTGATTTTTTTTTTATAGTTATGGCCACCACCTTGATGCTCCGATCACTATTAGATAGTGATAAATTGATGGGATCAAATTTTGATAGCTGGTATCGAAAGCTCAAAATAGTCTTAGAGTATGAATGGATCTTATATGTATTGATAGATCTGATACTCGAGGAGCTAGCTCTGAATGCGTATAGTACGATCAAAGATACTTATCAGAAGTGACACAATGACCGAACTACAGTTTGTTGCATTATGCTGGTGGCAATGAATGATGAGTTTAGCCATCGTTTCGAGAATGCTCAGCCACAAGACATGTTACAAATATTGAACAAGTCTTTTGGCACACCTGATAATATTGAGAGGCACAAGACTAGTTGTGCCATCTTCAATGCTCGAATAAGGGAAGGAGCATCAGTCACCGATCATATACTGTACATGATCGAAATATTGAGTGTTTAAGCAAGCTTGGCTTTCTCCTGCATAAGTCGTTGGAAAAAGATGCCATTTTGAACTCTCTGCCCAAGTCCTACCTCCCTTTTTCTTACTCATTTTCGAATGACAAAGCCTGCGGTCAATTACCACGATTTGTTGGGATTGCTGTAGAACTTTGAGAAGGATCACTAACTCCAAAAAGAGTCGATAAATATAGTGAGAAGGTCTTCTTCTGGACGTTGATCCTTTAAGAAAGGGGAGAAGAATAAGAAAAACAAGGATAGAGTGTAAAGTGCTAGTGCACCCAAATCCAACCAGGCCAAGAAACTCAAGTCTGATCAGAGTCAGGCGGAATGCTTTTATTGTAAGAAGAAGGGGCACTGAAAAATGAATTATCCTCAGTACATTGCCTTCTTGGATCCAAACAGGTCGAGAAAGAAGCAAATTGTTGCTGCATAAGGTAATTATATGATAACACCTTGTAATTTCTTAATTTGTGATTCTACTATCTGGATATTAGATACTGAAAGCTCTTTTAATATTTGCAATTCATTGTAGGGTCTGTAAGTCAGTAGGAGATTTGAAGAAGATGAAAAATTTCTCAATGTTAGAGATGGAAGATCAGTTTCAGTTCTAGCATTAGAAATTATTAAGCTTGTATTCAAGTCGAATATAATTGTTCTTAGTGAATGTCACTTTTGTTCTTCTTTTTTATTGAACATTATTTCTGTAGGCCTCTTGACCATGAATAGTTATAAAATTTCAATAAAAAAAAAATTTAATATCATTATGAATGGTGTTAATGTGATGAATGGACAGCTAAAAAATGATATTTACATATTGTCACAATCTGTTAGTGTAATGTACACATCCAGCAAACGTCCTAGAATTAGTGATGTCTCTGATATCTATCTTTGGTACTGTAGGTTAGATCATGTTAACAAGAACAGAATAAATAGGTTGACATAAGAAAAATCTTCGAAGTCAGTGATTGTGAATCACTTCCAACCTGTGAGTCCTGTCTTCTTGAAAAAAATGACCAAATCATCTTTTACTAGAAAAGGTGAGCAAGCTAGTGAAATTCTAAATCTCATACATACTGATGTATGTGGATCGATAAATATCAGTGAGAGGTGGAT
This sequence comes from Elaeis guineensis, assembly GCF_000442705.2. NCBI lineage: Eukaryota > Viridiplantae > Streptophyta > Magnoliopsida > Arecales > Arecaceae > Elaeis > Elaeis guineensis. The sequence goes on along the minus strand of NC_026004.2, from coordinate 29,568,208 downwards.
ATTATTATTTCATTACTTTTATAGATGACCTATCGAGGTATGAGCATGTCTACTTAATGATGCATAAGTCAGAATCGTTTGAAATATTCAAACGATTTCGTAATGAAGTAAAAAAATAAACTGAAAAAAGTATTAAAACTCTTTGATCTAACCGAGAAGGAGAATACCTCTCCAGTGAGTTTCTGACATACTTAGAAGAGAATAAAATTCTCTCACAATGGACCCCTCCTGGAACACCACAGCATAATAGTGTATCGAAAAGGAAGAATCGAACCTTGTTAGACATGGTTCGATCCATGATGGGCTTTGCAAGTCTATCGATCTCTTTTTGAGGATATATACTCAAATCGGTTTGTTATATTTTAAATAAAATTTTGAGTAAATCCGTAAGTAAAACACCACCTGAGATGTGGATAGGACGTAAGCCAACACTTTCTCACCTTAGAGTTTAGAGATGTCCGGCTTATATCAAACATCTGAACTGACAAGCTTGGACCTAAGTTTGATAAGTGTCTATTTGTAGGGTATCCAAAAAAGATCAAGGGGTATTACTTCTATCTTGCTAACAAATAGAAGGTGTTCGTCAGCAATAGGACAGTCTTTCTAAAAAAAGAGTTCTTTGGAGAAAAAACTAATATCTTAAAGATTGAACTTGATGAAGTTCGATCGGTAGAAGAACTAACACAATCTAGTAAATCCATTGAGTTGGACTTGATTAGATCAAATTTGCAACTTATTATAGAAATATCTTTAAGGAGATCCAGTAGAGTACTACGTCAACTGGATAGTACTATGATTTCTTGGTCCAAGATGGTGATCCAGTTAAACTCGATGAGAACAATGAGGATCTGATCACCTAAATGGATACAATGCAGAGGTCTAACTTCGATAAGTGGCTGGAAGTTATGAAATCCAAAATAGAATTCATGAAACTCAATAATATATGGACATTGGTTGACCCACCTGAAGGGATAAAATTTTTAGGATGTAAGTGGGTCTTCAAAAGGAAGAGGGGCACAGACGGAAAGGTGAAGACCTATAAAGTCCATTTGGTTGTCAAGGATTACCGTCAGTATTATGTTATTGACTATGACGAGATATTTTCTCCTGTGGCAATGCTCAAGTCTATTCAGATCATGCTTGCGATAGCAGCATATTTGGACTATAAAATCTGACAAATGGATGTGAAAACAGCCTTCTTAAATGGAGAGCTGGAAGAAGAGGTGTATATGATACAACCTGAATGTTTCATATCCATAGATGAATCAAAGGTGTGCAAGCTTCAAAGGTCCATTTATGGACTTAAGCAGGCATCTCGGAGTTGGAACATGCATTTTGATAAAGTAATCAGAACGTATGGCTTAATTAAGAATGGAGATAAATCCTGCATACACAAGTGGATTAATAACTCAGTAATAGTATTTCTTATTTTGTATGTGGATGATATTCTCTTAATCGAAAATGACATCCCTACATTATATGGAATAAAAGTTTAATTGTCATCTTAGTTCTCCATGAAGGACTTGGGAGAAGCATCCTTCATCCTTGGAATGAAGATCTATAGAGATAGATCTAAAAAGTTGCTTGGATTATCCCAGTTGACATACATTGATACTGTGCTGAAAAGGTTCAGTATGGAGAATTCCAAGAAAGGCTATCTTTCGATAGGCAAAAAAATTTCTCTCTCGAAGAGTGATTGTCCAACAACTCCTCAGGAGAGAGAGCATATGAGTAGAATTTTATATGCTTCAATAGTGGGATCTATTATGTATGCCAAGATATCTACACGATCGGATGTGGCATACTCATTAGGGGTAGTGAGTAGATACCAGTCTGATCCAGGTGAGAATCACTGAAAAGTCGTAAAGACCATCCTTAAGTATTTGAAAAATATTAAGGATCAGTGGCTTATCTATAGAGAATCTGACTTAAAACTTATAGAGTTTACAGACTTCAATTTTCATTCGGATCATGACCACAGCAAAAGCGTGTCGGGATATATTTATATCCTAAATGGTGGAGCAATCTACTAGAAGAGTTCTAAGCAGCACACTGTGACCGACCCTACTTGTGAAGCAGAATATATCACGGCATCCGATGCTGTGAAGGAAGTTGTGTGGTTACAAAAATTTATCAATGAGCTCGAAGTGGTACTCTCTCTTGATGGCCCCGTCTTGTTGTACTGTGACAGCACTAGCACCATTGCTCAAGCGAAAGAACCGAAGTCACATCAGCGGATCAAACACATTCTGCATTGCTACCATCTGGTCCGAAAAATCATGAATCAAGGTGACATCGACCTTCAAAAGATCGATGGAAAGAAGAACCTGACCGACCCATTAACTAAAGCTCTTGCGGTAAAAGAGTTCGAAGATCATAAAATGAAGATGGGTATATGATACTGTATCGATTGATTTTAGTACAAGTGGAAGGTGTTGGAAAATATGTCCCAAAGTCAATCGTCAGTCTGTTGATGATTGTACTATTTGATGTAATTATATATAAATTAATTAATAAAATATTTATTTAGTATTTTTCATCATAAGCTTATATATCTTCAATATCAAACTTCTGTGTTATGATAAAATTCCTTAAGACTATATTAAATCAATAAAGGAGAATTTATCATTTAGTCTTTAAATAAGTTCGTAATCAAATGATATGCTATTACTAAGATGATAAACATATCAAGTGTAGATCATTATGTACCATATATCATTGGTTATGCTCTTAACCAAAGAGCATAGAGACACTGGTATGGCATACAGGTGAAATGTAGGAGTACATTTCATTGAATGTGATCAACTTCGGAGTATTCTACTATCAAGAGTCACTCTAAAGAGATATGGATATAAATATCTCTCTGATCTGAGATCATCATGGTGACTTGCAAGCAACTCATTGTGCTTTGATGTCGGACTACTTGAATTTTTAATTCAGAATCGCAAAGTTTTTGGGTATAGTCACATATTTGTGAAATTGGTGCATGAGTCAAGATGGAATTGACCACTCCAAGAGATTGGAGAGATTGCTTTGTATTTCAATTTAGTAAGACTTTGGTCAGGACAATCCTTGTGAGGAGTCACAGGATTTATTAGGTTGAGACACATAATGGATGTACTATTAAAAGTTGACAGTTTAAACTCTAAGTCATCCTAGCATCAAGGGTCAAAGAGATGAATTATATGGTAACTATATCCAAATAAGTTCTTGAGTGTTGCTTTGCATACCTTCGACCTATCTAGATGTCGAGTACCATTGCTAGATGGTTACACCGATTGGTACAGAAATCAATTTTTGTGCTACCAGCTTAGGTTTGAACCTTTGGAGTCACACACATTAGAAGTTTCTCTCCTATCACATGGCTAATTTGAAGAGTCCCAGTGGATGGAGACTCTGGTGAAGAGTCTCATTGGACGGGGACTCTGCTGAAGAGTCCCACTGGATGGAGACTCTAGAGAAGAGTCCTACTAGACTTGGACTCTATCATTAATATATGATTAATTAGTGATTAGATCACTAATTAGCTGAATTTGATTGAGCATTAAAGTCTAGATCAAGGTTGATTGAATTGGATTCAATCAGATCAAGTCTGATTAGGTTATGAGATAACCTAATCGGTAAAGGAGAAATGATCCTGATTTGATTGGATTTATGGCTCAATTAATTTATTGATTTGATCAAATTTAATTAATATTATAGCAACATAATTAAATTAGATTTATCATATTTTATTTGGGTTTAATTGGATTGGATTTGAAAGAAATCCAATTGGTTAAACCCTAGAGTCCCAAATAAGTGGGACTCTCTCCCTTGCGCCATCCAAATTATCTCACACCTTTTCTCACCGTATAAAATTAGTTTATGTATAAGAAAATCAAAAAAATTATCCTTCTTTTATTGTCCATTAAGAATAGAAATTGGTTGGTTTTGATTTGAATTCAAAATGGTTTGAATTTCAACTTAAAACCTTATCCATATCCTTCCACATATTGGCTATTTTTGAAGGGGCTCATTGTGTGTGAGAAAAGGAAGTATTTCTACTAGTTTTTCATATCTAATTTTCTTTGGTAAGTCCCTCTTTAAGTCAGATAAGGGTGAGAAAAATTTAGAGTCAAATTAAAATTCAAAATGGTTTGAATTGCAACAAACTCCAACCCTTATCCTGTCTTATCTGGTTTGTGCGACAACCATAAAAAGGCCATAATTTTGTGCCAAACTAAGAAAAATTTTCACCATGAGATATCAGAGAGAAAGAGAATAAAAAATACTTCTTTGGGGCATAAGGTTTGGGTGGGTTTCCTTCTTCCTTGGCATGAACAAAAGAGGAGACCGATCTCCTCTTGGGTGAGTGACCTAGAACTGTTCTAGAATTTTGGATGAGAGAAAAACTAAAGAGAAGAGAGTCTTCTTCAGATTTTTCTCCATCATCCAACATCCCCTCTGATCTATCTTCGACATCAAAAAGATCTGAGGTGATTAAAAAAAGAGATCAAATCAGATCTGCCATCAGAAGCTGATTGTGCGAGCTAGCACTCCTGCGGAGGGCTAATCGGTCCGAGGACTTCATGTGGACCATTCGTAGAAGTCAGATGCTTGTGTGGCTGTGAGCAACTAGAGGAGACTTCCAGATCTATGTTCTCAATTATGGAGATTGACTATCCATGCTCAGGTATTAGGTTTGGAACCCTAGAAGTGGTGGATTAGATCTATCACTAATTATTGTTCTTATTCAAATACTTGTAATATTAGATTCAGATTTTTATGCATATAAATTCATATTATAAATCTATTTGTAAGAGTTTTAAGATCAGATCTTATGCATGTATTTATAAATTAAATAGTTTAATCTAATATTCTTTCGTTAAAAATTTTGAAATGCATGCATGAAATCCCTGCGCGATCCAATAGCTACTTCATGCCTGAATTTCTTGAAGTTTTCAAAGGTCTCAGACTTGTATTTCATGAGATACATATATCCGTACCTAGATAAATTATTGGTAAAGGTAATAAAATAGGTATAACGATCTCTGATCTACACATCAAATGGTCCACACACATCGGTGTGTACCAAAGCGAGTAACTCAGTGACCCTTTCCCTATGTCCTACAAAGGATAACTTGGCTATCTTTTTTCGAAGGCAAGATTCACAAGCTGGATACGACTCTAGGTTAAGAGAGCCAAAGATCTCATTTTTTTTTAGTTTATTTATTCTATCCATTCCAATATAACCTAGTCTATGGTGCCACAAGTACTTTTGGTTAATCTCATCTCTGGATCTCTTCTGGCCTACGGTACTCACTATTTGCTCGTTTAAGTTCATATTCGCATCAACATGCAAGTGATAAAGACTATCAATTAAGAGACCTCGTGCAATCAATTTATTTCATAAATAAGTAGAACAAAAGTTTTTATTGAAATAAATTTTAAAACCTTCCTGTGCTAGCACAAGCACGAAAATTAAATTCTGACTAACTACAAGAATATAATAACAGTCTTTCAAATCTAATCTAACACCAGACGGTAATCGAAGAGGATAAGTGTCAATGGTCTCTGCAGCAATCTTTGCTCCATTATCGACCCAAAGAATCATGTCATCTTCCCTTAACCTCCTACTTTCTATCAGACCTTGCATTGAGGTACATATATGAGCACTCGAGCTAGAGTCTAATATCCAACTAGAAGTAAAAAAAATCATAAGGTTGGATTCAATTATGAGCATACCTTCAAAAGGCTTATCATCCATTTGGATCTTTAGGCTCTCCAAGTATTTAGGATAGTTCCTCCTTCAGTGGCCTTCGGCACGATAGTGGAAATACTTTCCCCTTGCCTCAGTCACTTTTGGACCATTCTTCTTTGGCTTGCTCTCTTTCTTCTGCTTTTTTACGGATTTAATCTTCTTAATTTCAATAGACTTTTTCTTAAAAAAAAAATCTGCTCCACAGCGAGAACAGTGCCCCTTAAACTCTTCAAGGTACCTTTTGTAGTGACCAACATGTTGACGAGTTCGGAAATAGTGCAGTCAAGTTTGTTCATATAAAAATTTATAATAAATTGACTATATAAACTGGTAAGGGATTGAAGGATTAGATCCATCTGTAATTCTTTTTGCATTTCTAGCCCGAGCTTTCCAAGCTCCTCAATATCCTTGATCACTGTCATACAGTGCTCATGGATAGACTACCCTTCGTGCATCTTCAAATTAAAGAGTCTCTTGGATATTTCGAAGTACGCAGTATGGCTCTGCTCATCATACAACTCTTCTAGGTGAGTGATCATGGTCTGGACAGTGGGCATATGTTCGTGCTGGCTTTGTAACTCGTTTGACATAGACGCCAGCACATAGCACTTGATTCGACAGTCTTCATCTATCCACTTCTCAAAAGTAGCTCTTTGCTCAGCAGTAAGATGGTTTGGTAGTACTACAGGATTCTGATCAAGAACATGACTTAACTTTTCTAAGGTCAAAATAATCTTAAGATTTCTAAGTCAATCTTTGAAATTATTAGCGATCAAATGATTGATTTCAAAGATGCAGGCTAGAGGATTTGAGGCTGACATGATGTTTTAACTATGAGAGTAGAGATTCGATTTAGACTTTTATACTTAATATTTATATTTATTTCTAGAGACTTTAAGATGTAAACAATGACTTTCACTAATTTATCGGATCCCTCCACTCCTCGGGAAGGAAACGAAAACCCTAACATGATAAAGGATTCTTAATGGATGCTTCATCTCATCGATGATATGCACCTCACCTAACAGTTATTCGTAATATGTACATCGATACGTAGGCAACTCTTTGGTCAGATACTTCACTAAGCATGTTGCGACGACTTGATCTCTAAGTCATGTGGGCTCATCTAATAGTTATTGCCCACACTAAGAAGTTAAGCCCGACCCACCGTTCACAAGTAGGTACAAGGCCATCATTGGATCCCTCATCTAACAGTAATTGGGCACAACCCCATCCTTATTCTGGAGCAACTCTTTGCTAATAGAGTGGTTGCGTATTTTCGATGCAACTGAATCACTGTAACCAGTCGAGAACAATCAACGTCGGTAGCACGCCCGTACATCTACAATGATGGAAGACCTATGGACTTAATATTTGTAGAGAGATTTGAATTTAGATCTCATCTAATCAGTCATCATATGATCGATCTAACTGGCATGGGCTAAACCAAATCGTTAAGCAACATGATTTAAGATCCAATCTTTCAAATTGATCAGATAATTAGAGATCAATGAAAGTCCCCCCATTGCTTTCTTAAAATATCAATAAATTAATTAAGTTGACTAACGAAACTAATTAAATAACCAAATCTCATTAACTTGTCTTAGACACCAATAGGTCGATTGATCATAATTGGTTAGCTCAAGCGAATCAGACTCAAACCAATGAGTCAAATTAGGTCCTTAGGTTAATCAATTCTACATATGAGATTCAATCGATTTGATCAACAATAATTATATGATCATTAACTTAATTGATCTGACCCTAATTAATACTTGACTTGGTTTGATTAATTACTTAATCGAATTAGATCCATATGACTCAAATCAAAAACCTTAAATGTAATCCTATTACATGACCTAATTAATAATTTTTTTCATGATCAAAATCCTCATGCATAAATATAAATTTTAGATTTTAAAATCATATTTTAGATCTAAATTTTTTGCATAAAAATAAATTTTAAAATATAAAAATAATTTTTAGATTTTAACACATCAATATATATCATATATATGCATGTAAAATCAGATCTAAATAAAATTTCAGATCTAAGCATGATATCATATATCTCATATACTAATCATGGATCAGATTAAAAATAAATTTATGATCTAAATATACAATCATATATCACATATATAAATCAAAATTCATATCATATAAAAATTTTAGATTTTATGCATGCATCTATGTATCACATGAATATGAACTAAAACTCTTTCTAGATCAAAATTCAGATCTATGCATGCAATTACATATCAATAATATGTTCTAAAATTAAATTCAAAATCAAATTTCAAATTAAAAGATCCATCTATATATCTCATGTATCAAGAAAAAATCTGATTTTAAAATTTTTTTCAAAATATGTATATCAAAATTCAGCATATGAAAACTCATGGCTCTGATACCACATTGGAATTCGAAGTTTGGTGCATGCATATGTATTTCAAAACTTTATTTTCTAAATACCACAATAGAAAATAAGATTAAAATATTTTTAATCTAAATTATATATGCATGAAAATATAAAATCACATGGATCTATTTCATATGCTAAAATTGATATATACTGAAATTCAGATTGTGATCAAATCACATATCTATTTCGCAATCCTTTTCTTCAAATCTGGATCTAGAAGAGAAGGGGTTCTCTCTTAACTGCACAAGCATCTAGCCTCTACAAGTATCCACTTAGAATCAACCTGAAACAGTCATCTTTAATCTAAATTTTTATTCTTCAAAATTTAGCCTGCTGAATCTGAATGAAGCCTGGATCGCGATCAACGCTTGATCTTTTTATTTGATCTTCTTATTCTCCTCTTCTCTAGAGTTTCTCTTCTTACTATGTGATGCTACCAGATATTAGAAACCAGCAAGAAAGAGGCACCCAATAGCCTTTAGACATGGGACTCCTTGGGATGCGCATCTCAAGAGAAAGGGGGTGTGGGATGCCCAAGGGAAGAGAAAGAAGAGGAAGAGAGGGCATGGGACTTCTCTTTTGGCATGTGGGATTGCTGGTTTGGATGATCTAGGAATCTTAGGAGAGATCCTTTTAAATAGGCACAAGGATTGAATCCTATTCAATCACATAATACAAGTCCTACTAGCATTGGATTTCTTATTAACTTAAGTTATCCAACTTACTTTAAGAGATCCTTTAGATGCCAACAATTGAAGCCCTTGCACTCATAATTAGACATTCAAAAATACACCCAAGAGACACCCCATAAGAGAACTAAAGCCCTCTAATCAATGGATATGACCAACTTGATCAAATCAAGGTGGCACCCAAGAATAACTATCAAAAAAATTAATTAGAGACTTGCATCCTTAATTTATGTGATCCATAACTTTAGACACCCAACAATTGAAATCTCATAAATTTTATTCATGTAGATTATTAGTAGGTAATTAAGTTAGAATTATCTTATCAAATGAGTAATCTCAATGAAAAGAAAAATTGGGTCTAACCATGCGCTAGCAAGGTTATCATGAACCTAATGAATTTTTCTAAACCCATTTGACACTTCATAAGCTCAATTACTTATTTTAGACCTAATCTTTTTGTTGTATGACCCCATAGATTTAATTCTATCTGATAGTGAGATATACAATGATATCTTTGAAGCGTAATTCAGTGCAGGGGTAAAATGGTAATTTTAAAACTTTTTCAAAATTACTATTTTATAGCAAAAATTATTAATTAATCTAATTAATTAATAAAAATTTACCCTACACTAAGATCTAAATATGATATAGAGCATGCATGCATTTAAATTTGAAATTCGAATTTGAACAGTAAACACTTTACTGTAATGTGTTCAGAACACAATACTTTTGTGCGGATAGTAGATCGCCGTAATCTGATCACCGTCGGGAGAGTCTGATCATCATGATGTAGCTACACAGTATATCTGATCTCTACAGATCATCCACATGAAGCTTTCGATCTCATCGACTCCTCACAAGTGCTAGCTCGTTATAGAGCCCTTTCGACGGCCGATGCTGATCGAACTCCTTCGATCGATGTCTGTCGATTTTTTGGATACTCTGGATCATCAGCAGATGTGTTTAAGAGGATGTTGAAGATCTCTCTAAAATTTGATGGGCTCACGACACTCGTACCTTACCTTCTCACTTCCCGAACTCCAGGCTGAAACCCTGAAGAACTCACTAAAACCCTACGCACACTTTTTCTTTCTTTTCTTTCTTTTTCTCTCGGAAGAATATAGACCTTCACCTTGCACACAAGGATTCCTCAGGCCTAGATTTTCTCTCAAAAATTTTCTTGCACACGCCCCACTCTTCTCCTCCTTTTAAAACAATGTCAAACATCTTATCCATGTGAGAGGATAAAGATGAGTAATTGCACATTTGAATTCAAATCAAATTTTGAATTCAAATGGAAACCAATTTATTCCTATCCACTAAGGACATGAGAAGAGGAGGGCATGGCTTAATTTGTATGTGAGTGATTTCATGAGAAATATTTTCTCGTGTAATAAATGGGACATTAAAATAGGATAAGGTCAAGGCGCTAAGATTGGTTGCTCATTCAAATTCAAACTTTGTTTTGAATTTGAATGGCCAACCAATCATCCTTATCTACTCATTTGGCACATTAAAGTAGAACGTGAGGAGGGCTTTGCATGAGAAAAAATTCATGAGAACTTTTTTCTCATGAATTCAAATGGGCGCAGTGGAAGTGAGGTGGCGCAGGGAGAATGGGTCAAGGTGGTTTCATTATTTAAACCAACCTAATTGAACCAAATAAGTTAGGCCCAATTACACTAATTTAAACTCAACTAAATTAGGCTTAATTAGGCTTAATAAAATCTTAATCAAATCAAGAATTGATTAAGCCCAACCCCGGATCAAATCAGGGACCAAACCATCTCGACAATTAGGTCAACTCTTAACCTAATCGGGTCAAACCCAACTGAATCCAATTCAATTGGACTTGATCCAAAAATAATTACTCAATCAAATTGAGTTAATTAGTGATCAAATCACTAATTAAATCTCTCATAAATATTGAGTCCAAATCTGATGGGTAATCAGGCATCAGAATTCATCGATATGTAACCCTGATCGAAGAGTCCCAAACCAGTGGGACTCTTGACCCCGGTATCCAAAATGTATGGGAATCGTGATCAGAGAATCCTGATTCTCAATCACAGAGTTCCAGACACGTAGGACTCATAGTCCACGAGCATTAGGACTCTTCATCAGCCATCAGATCAGATAGAAACCTCTAATGTATGTGACCTCGCAGGTTCGAACCTAAGCCGGTAGCACAGGAATCAATTTCTGTACTAATCGAAGTGACCATTTAGCAATGGTACCCGATGATCGGATAGGTCGAATAGTCGCAATCGCAACACTCAGAACCTACGTGAATATGGTTATTGTATAATTCATCCTTTTGATCTCTGTGTTTAGGATGACTCAAGGTTAAACTGTCAACCCTGATTAGATCATCCAAATCGTGCTCAACTCAAACAGTCCTGTGACTCCTCACAAGGACTACCCTGGCCAAAGTTTTGCTAAATTGAAATACGACTGTACACAGCTCCTAAACTGAAGTGGTCAATCCCATCTTGACACACGCACCGACAAGTCAAGTACTTGACTACACCCAACAACCTTTCGTCACTGAATTAGAAATTTAGGTAGTCCAGTGCCTAAGTGCAGTGAGTTGCTTGCAAGTCACTGTGGCGGTCTCAGGTCAGAGAAATATTTATACCCATATTCCATTGGAGCAAATCTTGATAGCAAAAATAGCTCCGGAGTCGGTCACATTCAGTGCAGATGTACCCTTATATCTCACCTGTATGCCATACCAGTGTCTCCACACTCATTGGTTAAGAGGACAACCAACCTATATGGCACACAATGACCTATGCTTGATAAATGTTGTCATCCTTGGTAACAATATATCATTTGGTCGCGAACAGATTTAAGGACTCAATGACAAATCCTCCTTTATCGAGTCTAAATAATCCTAAGGACTTCACCATAACATAGGAGTTCATTAGAAGATGAAACATTTTGTGATGAAAAATACCAAAATAATTTTTATTAATTCATAATTCATGTACATATACAAAAAATGAGCACAACCGTCAACAAGCTGACGATTGGCTTTGAGACACTATTCCCAACAATCTTTCACTTGGCCTAAAGCCAATCGGTGCAGTATCTAATACCCATCTTCGACTTGTAGTCGTCGAACTCCTTCACCGCAATGGCTTTAGTGAATGGGTCGGCCAGGTTCTCCTTTTCGTCAATCTTCTGAAGGTCAACGTCACCTCGATCCAAAATTTTCTGGATGAGATGGTAGCGGCGCAGAATATGCTTCGTCCGCTGGTGTGCCTTGGGTTCCTTCGCCTGAGCAATGGCTCCAGAGCTGTCACAGTAGAGCAAAACTGGACCAACAAAGGAGGGTGCTACTCCGAGCTCGATGATGAATTTCCTCAGCCACACTGCTTCTTTGGCAGTATCTGATGCAGCGACATACTCCGTCTCGCAAACTGAATCAGCCACTGTATGTTGCTTGGAACTCTTCCAGCAGATAGCCCCACCATTAAGGATAAAAATAAATCCCGACACACTTTTGCTGTCATCGTGATCAGACTAGAAACTAGAGTCTGTAAACCCTATAAGTCTCAAGTCCGATTCACCATAAACAAGCCACTGATCCTTCGTATTTCTTAAATACTTCAGGATGGTTTTAACAATCTTCCAGTGATTCTCCTCTAGATCAGATTGGTATCTACTCACTACCCCTAATGAGTATGCCACATCTGGTCATGTACATGTCATGGCGTACATGATAGATCCCACTGTCGAAACATATAGAATCCTATCCATACGCTCTCTCTCTCTTGAGGTGTTGTCGGACAATCTCTCTTCGAGAGAGAAATTCCATGACCTATCGGTAGATAGCCTTTCTTGGAATTCTTCATGCTGAACCTCTTCAGCATAGTATCTATGTACGTAAACTGGGATAAATCAAGCAACTTTTTAGATCTATCCCTATAGATCCTCATCCCTAGGATGTAGGAAGCTTCTCCCAAATCCTTCATGGAGAACTGTGATGACAGCCAAATCTTTATTCCCTGTAATGCAGGGACATCATTCCCGATTAAGAGAATATCATCCACATACAATACAAGAAATACCACTACTAGACCATTAGCCCACTTATAAATGCAGGGCTCTTCTCCGTTCTTAATGAAGCCATACGTCTTGATCGTCCTATCAAAACGTATGTTCCAACTCTGGGATGCCTGCTTAAGTTCATAAATGGATCTCTGTAGTCTGCACACCTTAGACTCATCAGTGGATGTGAATCCTTCAGATTGTATCATATACACCTCTTCATCCAGCTCTCCATTTAGGAAAACTATCTTCACATCCATCTGCCAGATTTCATAGTCCAGATGGGCAGCTATCACAAGCATAATCCGAATGGATTTGAGCATTGCCACAGGAGAAAACATCTCATCATAGTCTATACCATAATATTGATGATATCCCTTGGCAATCAGACGGGCTTTATAGGTTTCCACCTTTCCGTCTGCGCCCCTCTTCCTCTTGAAGACCCACTTACACCCTATGGATTTTACTCCTTCGGGTGGGTCAACCAATGTCCATACATCGTTGACCTTCATGGACTCCATTTCAGATTTCATGGCCTCTAGCCATTTCTCAGAGTCAGATCTCTACATTGCATCCATGTAGGTGATCGAATCCTCATCATTTTTATCAAGTTCGATAGGATCATCGTCCCGGACCAAGAAACCATAGTATCTGTTCGGTTGATGTGGTACTCTACCAGATCGCCTTAAGGGTGCTTGAACAATGGGCTCCGGATCTGATCTAATCAAATCCGGTTCAGGTTCAACAACTTGTGTCGATTTTTTCACCTGTCGAACTTCGTCAAGTTCGACCTTAGAGGCAACAGTCCCTTCACCAAGGAACTCTTTTTTCAAAAAGATTGTCTTAAGGCTGACAAACACCTTTTGCTCATCAGCCAGGTAGAAATAATACCCTTTGGTCTCTTTTGAGTATCCTATAAAATTACACTTATCAGACCAAGGTCCTAGCTTGTCCATAATTAAATGTTTAACATAAGCCCGACACCGCCAAACCCTAAGGTGCGAGAGTACTGGCTTACGTCCTATCCATATCTCATATGGCATTTTGGTTACAGACTTACTCGAAACTCTATTTAGAAGGTAACAAGCCGATTCGAGCGTGTATCCCTAGAGGAAGATTGGTAGACCAGCAAACTCCATCATGGATCGAACCATATCCAACAAGATCAGATTCCTCCTTTCAGATACACCATTATGCTGTGGTATTTCAGGAGGAGTCCATTGAGAGAGAATCCCATTCTCTCCAAGATATGTCAGAAACTCAATTGAAAGGTGTTGGGTATAAAATCCCCCCCAGTCGAAGTTTGTGTCAGGAGTGACCACTCAGGGATTCTACCGGCGTCTGACCTTCGACGACATCTCTCCGACGATCGAGCCTCAGCAGCATTCCCAAGTTCTGCCGATGGATAAATCTCCTCCAGCGTTGACCAGATTCTTCATGACGGACGGACTCCTACAAGAGCCGGACTTCATCCCCGACTCTGACTATAGAAAGACTTCGTCCGGACTCCTATGGGAGCCGGAATTCATCCCCGACTCTGACTGCAGGAAGACTTCATCCGGACTCCTATGGGAGCCGGACTTCATCCCCGACTCCGACTGCAGGAAGACTTTGTCCGGACTCCTACGAGAGCCAGACTTTGTCCGGACTCCTACGGGAGTCGGACTTCATCCCCGACCTCGACTACAGAAAGACTTCGTCCGGACTCCTACGGGAGTCGGACTTCATCCCCGACTCCAACTGCAGGAAGCCTTCGGGAGTCGGACTTCGTCCCCGACCTCGACTACAGGAAGACTTCGTTTGGACTCCTACGGGAGCCGGATTTCATCCCCGACTCTGACTGCAGGAAGACTTCGTCCGGACTCCTACGGGAGCCGGACTTCATCCCCGACCTTGACTATAGGAAGACTTCGTCTGGACTCCTATGGGAGCCGGACTTCATCCCCGACTCCGACTGCAGGAAGCCTTCGGGAGCCGGACTTCATCCCCGATCTCGACTACAGGAAGACTTCGTCTGGACTCCTACGGGAGCCGGACTTCATCCCCGACTTCAATTGCAGGTAGGCTTCGTTCGGACTCCCATAGGAGCCGGACTTCATCCCCGACTCCAATTGCAGATAGACTTCGTCCGGACTCCTACGGGAGCCGGACTTCATCCCCGACCCCAATTGCAGGTAGACTTCGTTCGGACTCCTACGGGAGCCGGACTTCGTCTCCGACTTCAATTGCAGGTAGACTTCATCCGGACTCCTATGGGAGCCGGACTTTGTCCCCGACTTCAATTGCAGGTAGAATTTATCTGGACTCCTACGGGAGCCAAACTTCATCCCCGACTCCAATTGCAGGCAGACTTCGTCCGGACTCCTACGGGAGCCGAACTTCGTCCCCGACTCCAATTGCAGGCAGACTTCATCCGGACTCCTATGGGAGTCGGACTTCGTCCCCGACTCCAATTGCAGGTAGACTTCATCTGGGCTCCTACGGGAGCCGGACTTCATCCCCGACTCCAATTGCAGGCAGACTTCGTCTGGACTCCTACGAGAGCCGGACTTCATCCCCGACTCCGACTGCAGGAAGACTTCATCCGGACTCCTACGGGAGCCGGACTTCATCTACAGAAAGCCTCTGATTGGGCTCCTACAGCAAATGGCCTCCGCCTATAGTACTAACACTCAAGGCACCCAACGGTAGATAGCCCGCCAGCAGCATCCGAGCTCCTTTTAGATGGATAGCCACCTCTCTTCGCCAGACGCTTCAACCGAACTTCGATCGACAGGCCTGGACTTCTTGACAGGCCACAATAACAGCCACGACTCTGCTCCACCTCCTGCGATGGATTCTGCGTGGCTCCATCACTCCCTATAACAGGCCCCACACGGCAGGCCGCAGTAATGGCCACGATTCTACTCCACTTCCTACGACGGATACTGCACGGCTCCACCACTCCCTGGCGAGTCATGACAATGGACGCCGTTCCACTCCCCGCAACAGACTCCACGTGGCAGGTCACGGTGATGGCCACGACTCCACCCCATT
This sequence comes from Elaeis guineensis, assembly GCF_000442705.2. Classification (NCBI taxonomy): domain Eukaryota; kingdom Viridiplantae; phylum Streptophyta; class Magnoliopsida; order Arecales; family Arecaceae; genus Elaeis; species Elaeis guineensis. The sequence continues at coordinate 29,552,262 of NC_026004.2, read as the reverse complement.
ACTCTTCATAATAAATTCCTCCTGGCTCCGAGTGGCCCACTACTAGGCGGTTAACAACGTCGCTATCAATTCGTTGCTCCTTCTGCCTATAAAAAGGGGGGGCCCTAGATACGTTACTCTCTAAGCTCTAAATTCTATCCCAAAATTTTGTTAAAATTTCCGTTCGAGCACTCCATTCTTGTTGAGGCAGAGAACTGACTTGAAAGTCGGAGGGTCTTGCCGGAGCAACCCCAACTCCGATTTAGACTTCTTTTGCAGGTCCCGACGGCGACCGTGACTCCCTCGACTCCAGCTTCTCCGACGCAGGTGAATTTTTGCACCAACAGGATTGGCGCTAGAGGAAGGGCCTGTGTCTTCGTAGTACCCTTATTCTTAAAGGAGCGCTCAACGGGACCACCTCCGGTTATTTTTTTTGACGTCCTCTCCTCCTTCCCCCACTAGATCTTCGCCCGATGCCTCCCCGCAAAGCATCCGCACGGTAATCCACAGCCTCCACGACCAGATCTCAGGCTCTGGCCTCGCCTTCAGTTTCCCAGGCTCCTCCTCCTCCGACAACAGCCACCGGCATGGAGCGGTCAGGCAATCGACCTCCGACGGATTTCGCCAACACCATCTCGGAAGAATCCCGATGGGGAGCGACCGGCATATTGGTCGGACCTCTCAAGCGGCAAAAGATTGAGGAATCCATAACTTTCACTGAAGAAGATGCTCAGGGAGTTCAATTTCCTCATAACGATGCAGTTGTGGTTTCCTTGAATATAGCTAATTATGATATCCGCCGCATTCTCGTTGACAATGGAAGTTCGGCCGATATTTTGTTCTACGATGCCTTCTCGAGAATGTCCATCTTTGACGGCCATTTGGGGCCGATTAGCTCCCCTCTGGTAGGGTTTACCGGTGATGCCGTCTCGGTGGAGGGAGTAATAACTTTGACTGTAGCTGTGGGTCGATATCCAAGACAATCCAGGGCTCTGGTGAATTTTCTGGTGGTGAAGGCGCCGTCAGCCTACAACTCAATCCTCGACCGATCTGGCCTCAACGCTCTCCGGGCCATCGTGTCAACCTACCATTTGAAATTGAAATTCTCTACCAACCAGGGGGTTGGAGAAGTCAGGGGAGACCAAGCCCTGGCCAGACACTGCTACAACATAGCCTTGCAAAGAAGTGACCAATCCGACCTCTGTCCAGTTGATGGGCTGGATGCCCGCGATGACCTCGCTGAGGAGAGGGGCAGCCCAATCGAAGATCTGGTTTCGATCCCTTTGAACGACGGGAATGCGGAGCATATGGTGAAGATCGGCTCCAACCTAGGGGAAGAGGTGTGGACGCAACTCATCAATTTTCTATGAAAGAATGTGGATGCCTTCGCTTGGGTTCCAGCAGACATGTCGGGGATTGACATGGAGGTCATGGAGCACCGTCTGGCCATCGATCCGAGGTCATGCATTGGAGAGGCAGAAAGCGATAGCCGAAGAAGTGGACAAACTCCTGAAAGCCAGATTCATTAGAGAAGTCAATTATCCTGACTGGATTTCCAACGTCATCCTAGTCAAAAAGGCAAACGGCAAATGGAGGATGTGTATAGACTTCAAAAAGCTGAATAAAGTCTGCCCGAAGGATAGCTACCCTCTGCCCAGAATTGATCAACTGGTGGATGCAATCTCGGGCCATGAGCTTCTCACCTTTATGGATGCATTCTCCGACTATAATCAAATCAGGATGGCACTGGAAGACGAAGAAAAGACTGCTTTCATTACTAACCGTGGCCTTTACTGTTACAGGGTCATGCCTTTCGGCCTCAAAAATGCAGGTGCAACCTACCAACGGCTGGTGAACAAAATCTTCAAGGAGCAGATCGGCCGCAATATGGAGGTCTACATGGACGACATGCTTGTGAAAAGCAAATCTTCCATGAACCACGTCACCGACCTTGAGGAGACCTTCGATGCCCTCTGAAAATATAAGATGAAGCTGAACCCGACTAAATATGCTTTCGGAGTGACCTCGGAGAAGTTCCTGGGCTTCATGGTATCGGGGCGCAGAATTGAAGCCAATCCAGAGAAAATTCACACCATCCAGGAGATGGCCACTCCGAAGTCGATAAAAGAGGTTCAGCGCCTTACAGGGAGGGTAGCAGCCCTGAATTGCTTCGTTGCAAGGTCGGCCGAACGGTTCTTACCCTTCTTCCAAACCCTCAAGCGGCCGAAGGACTTCTGTTGGACCACTGAGTGCTAACAAGCGTTCGAAGAACTAAGGAGCTACCTCGGCTCACCTCCATTGTTAGTGAAGCCTGAGCCTGGAGAGGAGCTGTTCTTATACCTGGCGGTCTCCCCTACGGCTCTCGCAGCAGTTCTCGTCAAGGAAGAAGCAAAAATCCAACGGCCGATCTACTACATCAGTCGCACGCTGAGAGACGTCGAAACCAGGTATACTAAATTAGAGAAACTAACTTACGCCCTGTTGATTGCAGCCCAGAGGCTCTGACCCTACTTTCAAGGGCACACCATAACGTTGCTCACCGACCAACCGATCAAAGCGATTCTGCATCGGGCGGATGCCTCCAGGAGGATGGCGAAATGGGCGATCGAACTCACAAAATTCGACATCAACTATCGACCTAGACCAGCAGTGAAAGCCCAGATATTGACAGATTTTATAGTGGAGTGCACTATCCCAGAGGAGGCCGAATCTGAACAAGACGAAATTGACGGCCTGGAGCCCCGACCGAACTCCCCCGAAGAAGAAGCAGACCCCCCTGGTTGCTTTTGGGCCCTCTACGTGGACGGGTCTTCCAACATGTCGGGCGCGGGTGCGGGTCTGATCTTGATCAGTCCAGAGGGAATCGTCGCGGAGTACGCTCTGTGCTTCGAGTTCCCCGCAACAAACAATAGAGCAGAATATGAAGCTCTGATCGCAGGATTGAAGATCGCCAAAGAGTTGAGAGTAGACCGGCTCTAAGTTCACAGCGACTCCCAACTGGTAGTGGGACAAGTCATCGAAAACTACAAAGCACGGGAGGACAGCATGGCTAAGTATCTTGAAAAGGTAAAGGAGCTCGTCCCCGCCTTCAGTAGCTTCAACATCAGGCAGATTCCAAAGATGGAAAATACCAGGGCCGATCTTTTCTCCAAGCTGGCTACGCTGGCTCCAACTGAATTGCCCAAAGATGTTCTCTTTGAAGTTCTGAAGTGCCCGAGTACGGAAGAATCGTGGCTCGTGATGGAAATTGACCACGAGCCCAATTGGATCGACCCACTGATAGCATATCTCAGAGACGGAATTCTCCCTCATGATGCAAAAGAAGCTCGAAAGCTCAGAAATCAAGCCTCCCGATACATCCTTTATGAGGACAAGTTGTACCAGAGATCATACTCTTTGCCCCTTTCAAAATATCTCCGGCCTTCGAAAGCTGACTATGCCTTGTGGGAGGTGCATGAAGGAATCTGTGGAAGCCATCTGGGGGCTAGATCCTTGTCCCACAAGTTGCTCCGCCAAAGATATTACTGGCCGACTATGCATCGTGACTCAATTGAATACGTCAGAAAGTGCGACCAATGTCAGAGATATGCCAACATCCAGAGACAGCCCGCCACCGAGCTTACACCCTTGAGTGCCCCATGGCCGTTTGCGCAATGGGGGATGGATATCCTTGGACCCTTTCCCGTGGCGTCGGGGCGGAGGAAGTTCCTCCTGGTAGCGATTGACTATTTCACCAAGTGGGTCGAGGCCGAACCGCTGGCGAAAATCACAGAAGCTAAAGTGCAAGACTTCGTCTGGAAGTCAATCGTTTGCAGGTTCGGCCTGCCGAGAATCCTAATTACTGATAACGGGCGGTAATTTGCGGGAGCAAGATTCACCAAATTTTGTGAAGACCTAAACATCTCCCACAACTTCATATCGATAGCCCATCCTCAGGCGAACGGCGAAGCCGAAGTGACCAACAGAACTCTGCTGCAAGGGATCAAGACAAGGCTCGAAAAGACGAAGGGAACTTGGGCAGATGAACTTTATCATGTGTTGTGGGCGTACCGAACTACCCAAGGACTGCCCACGGGGGAGACCCCCTTCGCTCTAGCCTTTGGAACGGAGGCTGTTATCCCAATCGAGCTCAAGCTCCCGTCGGCACGAGTCGTGGCATTCAACGAGCATCACAATTCGCAAGGTCTTAAAGCCAACCTCGACTTGCTGGAAGAAAAGCGGGAGGTAGCTCAAGTTCGGATGGCAGCCTACAGACAGAAAGTCACCCGCTATTACAACTCCTGGGTCAGAAATAAAGTCTTTAGAGCAGGAGATCTAGTGCTTCGATGAGCCGCCATCTCGCAACCTCAGGATCGAGGGAAGCTCGCCCCAAATTGGGAAGGCCCATATGAAGTCAAAGAAGTAGTCCGGTCCGAAACTTATTACCTCAAGGAGCTTGGAGGAGCAGACCTCCCACGACCATGGAGCTCTGAAAACTTATGAATGTATTACCGATAACTTTATTTTAAATAAAAGTTTTATATCCACATGTCTTTTCTTTTGGCGCGAGCCTATATCGACAGGACAGTCAAAATAAACCGCGTCGGGAGTTGGAGGAGGACCTCGCCCTAACTTAAGCAAAGTCGAAGGCCCGATTCTACCTAGACCGGATGGGGGGAGAGGCCCTGCAACGCCCATATGTGCCCCCACAGCCATGTTAGGGACAGGAGGAGAACCTCACCCTAACTTGAGCAAAGTCGAAGGCACAGTTCTCCCTAGACCGGATGAGGGGAGAGGCCCTACAACGCCCGTATGTGCCCCCACAGCCATGTTAGGGACAGGAGGAGAACCTCGCCCTAACTTGAGCAAAGTCGAAGGCCCAGTTCTCCTTAGACCGGATGGGGGGAGAGGCCCTACAGCGCCCATACGCGCCCCCACAGCCATGTTAGGGACAGGAGGAGAACCTCGCCCTAACATGAGCAAAGTTGAAGGCCCGGTTCTCCCTAGATCGGATGGAGGGAGAGGCCCTACAACGCCCGTATGTGCCCCCACAGTCATGTTAGGGACAGGAGGAGAACCTCGCCCTAACTTGAGCAAAGTTGAAAGCCCAGTTCTCCTTAGACCGAATGGGGGGAGAGGCCCTACAGCGCCCATATGCACCCCCACATCCATGTTAGGGATAGGAGGAGAACCTCATCCTAACATGAGCAAAGTCGAAGGCCCGATTACTCTGAGATCGGATGGGGGGAGAGGCCCCGCAACGCCCATACGTGCCTCCACAGTCCTATTAGGAGCGGGGGAAGAACCTCATCCTAATACAAACTAGGATCGATTACATCAGAAGTAAGGGAAGAACATCGCCCTGGCGCCGACTAAGGTCCGATCATCCAAGATCAGATCAGAAAAAGGGGACCTTCTCAGCGGCCCCTTCACGCTCCCGCGACCCCACCAAGAGCAGAGGGAAAACCCTCACTCGAAAAAGAAAAAGGAGAAAGGGGAGGGGAGTTAAAAAGGAAAGCGACGGACTGCATCAGCGATGAATGAAAAACAAACAGCATCAAAGATGCAGGAAACCTCGTCCCAGCAAGGATTGGGGTTCTTATCAAAATTTCCGACCTTCAAGAAAGCTCTCAACACAGGCCCAAGATAAGATGACTTCCTCAGGGTGATGAGAAGCTCGGACCTCCGAGCTCGAACTCTGAAAGGGGGCGTCAAACTCGAGTGGCCCCGGACAAATTTACGGCCATGGACGAAAGGATGGGCCAATGCGACGGCAATCGGGTACCTCCGAACAGCATCAATTTTGAGCAAGGCAAAAGCCGAAAGAAGCTCGGCAAGCGATAATTCAACACATGAGTAAAAGAGGTAGCGAAAAATTCCCTTCTCATGTTATTTATTAAATATGCATTGCAGAGCCATCAAGGCTGAAGAAGAAGGATGACTGAAAAAGCGAGCCGACGCGGCAACGACCAGTAACCTCCGGACGACGTCAAAAAAAAAAAAAAAGAAAGGAAAAAAAAAAGAAGGGAATACAACAATAACAATGGTGAATGAAAGAAGTTCGGCAGGCGGTAATTCGATGCAAAGTGCGGACGAAGTAACAAAATCTCCTTCTCATTCTTGATTAGCAAGGTGTACGTTACAAGGCCCTGGGAGCCGAGGGAAAAGAACATTGTTACAAGACTCAAAAGGAACACGTTGGAGACCACTTCAAGCTTTCGACTTCTTCTTCTGGTTCTGTCCTTCTCGACAGCATTTTTCAGTACGTGTGATAAATCCCTCAGCTCTCGCCCCCCGCCTCATTCCGCTCCATCGTCGAAACCCCAGCCCTAGGGGGAAAAGGGGGGGATAGAATTCATGGGGCAGTGACGGCGACGGCAGCAGCGATGATGGCCTACATCGGGAAGAACCAAAAGTACCCCAAAGGCTGCGATGGCACCGGAGGCATGCGCCACCACCGTGTGCTCCACGACAACCACCATCCTAGGTACTTCGGCAAGGTTGGCATGCGCTACTTCCATCATCCCCGCAACAGGTTCTACTGCCCCACCGTCAGCACCGACCGCTTCTGGTCCCTCGGCCTCGACGACGTCAAAAATCCTGCCACAGCTTATGACGACAACTCTGCCCCCTTGATCGGTGTCACCCCATTCAACTACTCCAAAATTCTCGCACGGAACGCGCTCACCGGTTGCTTCCGTTATTAAATCCCTGTTGTTGAAGGAATTCTCTCTCGAGCCCCCTTTGAGGCGGTGGGAACCCTCAGTGATAGTCCGACGGTCGAAAAATTCACAGGCCGCTGTTTCCCCCCTCCTACTCCTCTTGATCCATGGCATCCTCTCAAGGTTGGCCTCTGGGGCAGAAGCCCTGGCGGGAGAACCCCTCGAAGGGGCTTGGAAGGCTGAAGGCGGCGGGGTGCCGGCGGAGATGGTGAAGACTGGTGCGAAGAGCGCTTGGAGTCAAAAAGGACGCCGATGGAGTGACTAAACTCTCAGACAGAAGAAAGGTGTCGACTCTCAGGCGAAGTGAACCCGCTGGAGGGAGTGAGGGGGGCTTAAATAAGCGACGGGGCCTGGCGCAGTTATGGTGGCGGATATCCTAAAGTCCACCAGCGCCCACCACGTATCCCACCCACCATAACGTAGGGCCAGCTGCTAGCGAGACCATTATGGTGCAGCGCTTAGGACTACACTCCGGGGAGAATTCCAAAAGGACTCTTCGGATCGCCCTAATCAGAAAAAGACTCCAGCACGCATGCATTGAATGCCAAGATTTTCGAGGGCGGTCGTGTGCAGAATTCAAGGAAACAACTTCGGCTGTGAAAATTTTTCTGTACTTTCTTCGCTCGAAACTCGAACTCGAAAGTAAGGGGACTGGTGTTGGATATAAAATCTCCTCCAGTCAAAATTCGTGTCAGGAGTGACCACTCAGGGATTCTACTGACGTCCGACCTTCGGCGACATCTCTCCGGCGATCGAGCCTCAGCAGCATTCTCAAGTTCTATCGATGGATAAACCCCCTCCAGCGTCGATCAGATTCTTCACGACGGACGGACTCCTACAGGAGCCGGACTTCGTCCCCGACTCTGACTACAGGAAGACTTCGTCCGGACTCCTACGGGAGCCAGACTTCATCCCCGACTCCGACTGCAGAAAGACTTCGTCCGGACTCCTACGGGAGCCAGACTTCATCCCTGACTCCGACTGCAAGAAGACTTCGTCCGGACTCCTACGGGAGTCGGACTTCGTCCGAACTCCTACGGGAGCCAAACTTCATCCCCGACCTTGACTACAGGAAGACTTTGCTCGGACTCCTATGGGAGTCGGACTTCATACCCGACTCCGGCTGTAGGAAGCCTTCGGGAGCCGGACTTCATCCCCGACCTCGACTACAGGAAGACTTCGTCTGGACTCCTACGAGAGTCGGACTTCATCTCCGACTCCGACTGTAGGAAGACTTCGTCCGGACTCCTACGGGAGCTGGACTTTGTCCCTGACCTCGACTATAGGAAGACTTCATCCGGACTCCTACGAGAGCCGGACTTCATCCCCGACTCTGGCTGTAGGAAGCCTTCGGGAGTCGGACTTCGTCCCCGACCTCGACTACAGGAAGACTTCGTCTGGACTCCTACGGGAGCCGGACTTCGTCCCCGACTCCAATTGCAGGCAGGCTTCGTTCGGACTCCCACGGGAGCCGGACTTCATCTCCGACTCCAAATGCAGATAGACTTCGTCCGGACTCCTATGGGAGCCGGACTTCATCCCCGACCCCAATTGCAGGTAGACTTCGTCCGGACTCCTACGAGAGCCAGACTTCATCCCTGACTTCAATTGCAGGTAGACTTCGTCCGGACTCCTATGGGAGCCGGACTTCATCCCCGACTTCAATTGCAGGTAGACTTCGTCCAGACTCCTACGGAAGCCGGACTTCGTCCCCGACTCCAATTGCAGGCAGACTTCGTCCGGACTTCTATGGGAGCCGGACTTCATCCCCGACTCCAATTGTAGGCAGACTTCGTCCGGACTCCTACGGGAGCCAGACTTCATCCCCGACTCCAATTGCAGGCAGACTTCGTCCGGACTCCTATGGGAGCCGGACTTTGTCCCCGACTCCAATTGCAGGCAGACTTCGTCCAGACTCCTACGGGAGTCGGACTTCATCTCCGACTCCAATTGCAGGCAGACTTCGTCCGGGCTCCTACAGGAGCCGGACTTCATCTCCGACTCCAATTGTAGGCAGACTTCGTCCGGACTCCTACGGGAGCCAGACTTCATCCCCGACTCCGACTGCAGGAAGACTTCGTCCGGACTCCTACAGGAGTCAGACTTCATCTACAGAAAGCCTCTGACTGGGCTCCTACAGCAAATGGTCCCTGCCTATAGTACTAACGCTCAAGGCACCCAACGGTAGACAGCCCACCAACAGCATCCGAGCTCCTCTCAGATGGATAGCCACCTCTCTTCGCCAGGCGCTTCAACCGAACTTCGATCGACAGGCCTGGACTCCTTGACAGGCCATAATAATAGCCATGACTCTGCTCCACCTCCTGCGATGGATTCTGTGCGGCTCCATCACTCCATATAACAGGCCCCACGCGGCAGGCCGCAGTAATGGCCACGATTCTGCTCCACTTCCTGCGATGGATACTGCGCGGCTCCACCACTCTCTGGCGAGTCATGACAACGAACACCGCTCTACTCCCCGCAACAGACTCCATGTGGCAGGTCACGGTGATGGCCACGACTCCACCCCATTACTCTTCATAATAAATTCCTCCTGACCCCGAGCGACCCACTACTAGGCGGTTACCAACGTCGCTATCAATCCATTGCTCCCTCCGCCTATAAAAAGGGAGGGCCCAGATACGTTACTCTCTAAGCTCTAATTTCTATCCCAAAACTCTGCTAAAATTTTTGTTCAAGCACTCCATTCTTGTTGAGGCAGAGAACTGACTTGAGCGTCGGAGGGTCTTGCCGGAGCAACCCCAACTCCGGTTTAGACTTCTTTTGCAGGTTCCGACGGTGACCGCAACTCCCTCGACTCCAGCTTCTCCGATGTAGATGGATTTTTGCATCAACAAAAGGTATTCACCTCCTCGATCAGATCGAAGAGTTTTAAAACACTTTCCAATTTATTTTTCTACCTCATTTTGGAATAGTTTAAACATTTCAAATGACTCCGACTTATGCTTTATTAAATAGACATACCCATACCTCGATAGGTCGTCTGTGAAGGTTATGAAGTAGATATATTCACCTCTTGCACTTGAGCTCATGGGTCCACATATATTAAAATGTACCAGACCCAAGAGTTCACTGGCTCGCTCATTTTTTCCAATAAAAGGTGACTTGATCATTTTACCAAGAAGACAGGACTCACAGGTTGGAAGTGATTCACAATCACCTACTTCAAGAATTCCTTCTTGAGCCAACCTGTTTATCCTGTTCTTATTGATATGACCTAGCCTACAGTGCTAAAGGTAGACTTCTGACATATTATCTATTCTAGGGCGTTTACCAGAGGTTTGAACCATATTAATAGGTTGTGATAGAAAGTAAATTTCATTATTAAGTTGTCCAACAAATATTGTAACACCATTCAAAATGATATTACAAATATTTTTTTTTATTAAAAATTGATAACCGTACATGGCCAAAAGGCCTACAGAAATAATATTTAATAAAAAGCTTGGACAATAGTGACATTCACTCAGAATTATATTTCGAGAATTGATTACAAGGTTCATGATTCCTAATGCTAGAACTGAAACTTTGCTTCCATCTCTAACATTCAGGAACCTCTCGCCTTCATCAAATCTCCTACTGACCTGCAGACCCTGCATCGAATTACAAATATGATAAGGGCTTCCGGTATCCAATACCCAGGCATATAAGTACCTTGCTTCTTCTTTGGCCTGTTCAGGTCCAATGAGGCAATATATAGAGGACAGTTTCTTTTTCAGTACCCCTACTTTTTGCAAAAGAAGCACTCCGTCTGGCTCTGGTCGGGCTTGCGTTTCTTGGTCTGACCCTGTGCAGACGTCCCAGCATGCAGCTGCACCTTCTTATTCTTCTTCTTTTTGTTCTTCTTCTTTTTCTTAAAGGGTCGACGACCAGAAGAAGACCCTCCCACAACATTCACCGACTCCTTATGGAGCTGGTGATCCTTCTCAAAGTTCTACAGCAACCCCAACAAGCCGTGGTAGTTCACTGCAGGCTTTGTCATTCGAAAATGAGTAAGAAAGGGAAGGAAAGACTTGGGCAAAGAATTAAGGATCGCATCCTTATCGAGCTGCTTGTGCAAGAGAAAATCCAGTTTACTTAGGCACTCAATCATTTCAATCATGTACAGTACATGATCAGTGACTGAGGCTCCATCCCTCATCTGAGCATTAAAAATGGCACAACTAGTTTTGTGCCTTTCAACGTTGTCAGGCATGCCAAAAGAGTCGTTCAACATTTGAAGCATCTCCTGTGGCTGGGCATTCTCGAACCTGCGGCTGAACTCATCATTCATTGCTGCCAGCATAATGCACCGGATGGTGGTACGGTCGTTGAGCCACTTCTGGTAAGTATCTCGGACCGTCCCTCTAGCATTCAGGGCTAGCTCCTCAGGTGTCGGATCTGTTACTACATAAAGGATCCGCTCATGCTCAAGAACGATTTTTAATTTTCGATACCAGCTATCGAAATTAGGTCCCATGAGCTTGTTATTATCTAATAATAACCGAAGTGAAAGGGTAGTGGCCATAGCTGCATAAAGGAAAACCAGACCTATATTAGTACATAAATTATTAATACTAAAGACTTGGACTTTAATCTAAAGTTTCTCCTAGTATTTTTATGAACTGGTAGCCTCAACCTCCAATTCGAAGAATTACTTTAATTTCTTAGTGGGTACTAGAATCCACACAGACTACATACGAGCCCAACTTTGGTTGGTCAATCCATGTACATCTATGGGTAGGTTCATAACCAGTTGTTTCTCTAAACAACTTCTAGTAATTGATTTTGCCCCAGAACCTAATCAGTAGGCTTTGGCCTCCACTGAAAAGATCTGGTTAGGTCCAACCATTAACATGACTTGATTTGGTGAATCAGATCAATAAATGATCAGGCCCGACTTTGGCTGGCCAACCTGACCACCATCAGAAAGATTCAAACCAAATTATCATATTATGAATGATAATTCCATTAGTCAATAATCACCAGGCCTTTGGGCCTCCAATGATTATTAAACTATTGGACTGATTATCACTCAGTTAATGGGAGGCTATGACTTAGTTATCACTATAACTTTATCATTTTAGGGACCTAATAATTTTGAGGATTTTATTAAAGGATAGATGAAAAGATAATATCATATCCAGCCAATTTCAATCATCCCACTGACTTCATCAAGTCAGATTAAAAAGGATTTAATTAAGCCAGCATTAGGAGCACCTAAATCAGTCAAACTGATTTACCTAATGACATGGGTGAGCCCTAATCACCGAGTGATCTAATCAAAACCTAATTCACCAGGTTGGCCAAGTAAGTGAGATCAGTGGTGGGGATATGCCATTAACTCGTCAGAGATCGAATCACTGCGAGTAGCTCCCGCTTAAAAACTACTAGTCAAACTGCCAAACTTACCTTAGACACCAACCGGTTCATTAGTTTTAATTTGATCAACTTAGTAAATTGGGTTCCACCGCGTAATCATGAATTAAGTCCATCTTGGTCTAGTTAAAGACATGGACCCATTCAACTATAACTATTGGAGTTGAGTCTAGAGTATCCTTGATCTAATCTAATTCAACTTTTGATTAGATTTGACCAATTACTCTAATTTAGTCCATTTCTTTAAGCTAACCTTAGGTCTAACCTAATTATGGACCTAATCCATCTAACCCATTGACCCACAAGTTTATGCAATTGTCTTAGATCTTAATTCACAATTCTAGACCTACTAGACAACACTTAATTTTTTTTTTTTAATTAAGTATTTGGGCTGATGGGTCAGGGTTTGGCATTTCAAAAATAATTTTCAAATTTAAAAGGTTTTATTTTTTGTTCACCAAATATGTTGACTCATTTCACAAATAGATCAGCACATTTCATAAATAACAATCCTATTGCTAATTACATAACAGAAAATAACTCAATCAAAATAAATCATGAATATTCCTTTAGATCTAATCTAACACATTCATGATAAATTTCACAATTGAACCTATACAATTAATTTCTTTCGCTGCTTCATCTGCATGGGATATAATTGCAGTGGCACCCCAACTGCCATAGAAGACCCCATCGAATGGGAGGAAAGGGCCTTTAAACCCTATTTTTCTCCTATGATCGGACGGCCATGGCAACCAACCCAATTCGATTACTTGCTACTTGGATCAAGTATATCTAAATATACCAATTTCAAAATTTAAATTTTAAATTTTAAATTTTAAATTTTAAATTTTGAATTTTGAATTTCAAATTTCAAACAAATTTCAAATTTCAAATTTTAAAATTTTGAATTTCAAATTTTGAATTTCAAATTTTGAATTTTAAATTTTGAATTTCAAATTTGAAATTTCTACCAAATTTCAAATTTCAAATTTTGAATTTCAAATTTTTTGAATTTTGAATTTCAAATTTCAAATTTCAAAATTTAAATTTCAAATTTTGAATTTTGAATTTTGAACAACTTTCAAAATTCAAATTTTAAATTTTAAATTTCAAATTTTAAATTTAAATTTTTAGATTACAACTTAATCTATGCATGCAAATATATATATCATATCTTAGAACCTTACTCTGATACTATTTGAAGCGTAATTCAGTGCAAGGATAAAATGGTAATTTTAAAACTTTTTTAAAATTATTATTTTACAGTAAAAATTATTAATTAATCTAATTAATTAATAAAAATTTATCCTACACTAGGATCTAAATATAATATATAGCATGCATGTATTTAAATTTAAAATTCGAATTTGAACAGTAAACACTTTACTGTAATGTATTCAGAACACAATACCTTTATGCGGGTAGTAGATTGCCGTAATCTGATCACCGTCGGAAGAGTCTGATCATTGTGATATAGCTACACAGTATGTCTGGTCTCTGCGGATTGTCCACATGAAGCTCTCGATCTAATCGACTCCTCATGAGTGCTAGCTCGTTGTAGAGCCCTTTCGACGGCCGATGCTGATCGAACTCCTTCGATCGATATCTGTCGATTCTTTAGATACTCTAGATCATCAGCAGATATACTTGAGAGGATGTTGAAGATTTTTCTAAAATTTGGTGGGCTCACGATACTCGTAGCTCACCTTCTCACTTTCCAAACTCTAGGCTGAAACCTTGAAGAACTCACTGAAACCCTACGCACACTTTTTCTTTCTTTTCTTTCTTTTTCTCTCGGAAGGATATGGACCTTCACCTTGCACACAAGGATTCCTCACACCTAGATTTTCTCTCAAAAATTTTCTTGCACACGCCCCACTCTTCTCCTCCTTTTAAAACAATGTCAAACGTCTTATCCACGTGAGAGGATAAAGATGAGTAATTGCACATTTGAATTCAAATCAAATTTTGAATTCAAATGGAAATCAATTTATTCCTATCCACTAAGGGCGTGAGAAGAGGAGGGCATGGCTTAATTTGTGCATGAGTGATTTCATGAGAAACATTTTCTCGTGTAATAAATGGGGCGTTAAAAGAGGATAAGGTCAAGGCGCTAAGATTGGTTGCTCATTCAAATTCAAACTTTGTTTTGAATTTGAATGGCCAACCAATCATCTTTATCCACTCATTTGATGTATTAAAGTAGGGTGTGAGGAGGGCTTTACGTGAGAAAAAATTTATGAGAACTTCCTTCTCGTGAATTCAAATGGGCGCAGTGGAAGTGAGGTGGCACAGGGAGAATGGGTCAAGGTGGTTTCATTATTTAAACTAACCTAATTGAACCAAATAAGTTAGACCTAATTAGACTAATTTAAACCCAACTAAATTAGACTTAATTAGGCTCAATAAAATCTTAATCAAATCAAGAATTGATTAAGTCCAACCCCTGATCAAATCAGGGACCAAACCATCTTGACGATTAGGTCAACTCTTAACCTAATCGGGTCAAACCCAACTGAATCCAATTCAATTGGACTTGATCCAAAAATAATTACTCAATCAAATTGAGTTAATTAGTGATCAAATCACTAATTAAATCTCTCATAAATATTGAGTCCAAATTCGATGGGTAATCGGGCATCAGAATTCATCGATATGTAACCCTGATCGAAGAGTCCCAAACCAGTGAGACTCTTGACCCCGGTACCCAAAATGTGTGGGAATCATGATCAGAGAATCCTGATTCTCAATCATAGAGTCTTAGACACGTAGGACTCATAGTCCACGAGTATTAGGACTCTTCATCAACCATCAGATCAGATAGAAATCTCTAATGTGTGTGACCCCGCAGGTTCGAACCTAAGTCGGTAGCAAAGGAATCAATTCCTGTACTAATCGAAGTGACCATCTAGCAATGGTACCCGATGATCGGATAGATCGAATAGTCGCAATCGCAACACACAGAACCTATATGAATATGGTTATTGTATAATTCATCCTTTTGACCTCTGTATTTAGGATGACTCAAGGTTAAACTATCAACCCTGATTAGATCATCCGAATCATGCTCAACTCAAACAGTCCTGTGACTCCTCACAAGGACTACCCTGGCCAAAGTTTTGCTAAATTGAAATATGACTGTACACAGCTCCTAAACTGAAGTGGTCAATCCCATCTTGACACACGCACCGACAAGTCAAGTACTTGACTACACCCAGCAATCTTCTGTCACTGAATTAAAAATTCAGGTAGTCTAGTGCCTAAGTGTAGTGACTTGCTTGCAAGTCACCGTGGCGGTCTCAGGTCGGAGGGACATTTATACCCATATTCCATTGGAGCAAATCTTGACAGCAGAAATAGCTCCGAAGTTGGTCACGTTCAGTGCAGATGTACCCTTACATCTCACCTGTATGCCATACCAGTGTATCCACACTCATTGGTTAAGAGAACAACCAACCCATATGGCACACAATAACTTATGCTTGATAAACGTTGTCATTCTTGGTAACAATGTATCATTTGATCGCGAACAGATTTAAGGACTAAACGACAAATCCTCCTTTGTCGAGTCTAAATAGTCCTAAGGACTTCACCACAACATAAGAGTTCATTAGAAGATGAAATATTTTGTGATGAAAAATACCAAAATAATTTTTATTAATTCATAATTCATGTACATATACAAAAAATGAGCACAACCGTCAACAGGCTAACGATTGACTTTGGGACACTATTCCCAACAATCTTATCATTATATCATTGAAACTCTTTTCAATGAGTGGAAATAATATCACTCTAACTCAGCAAAGATTGTCGATCCGAAATAATTCTAGTGAGCTCTTATAATCCATTAGTGACACCTAGTATGTAGTGACAATCCAGTAAAATTGAAATAAACCTCTAGGTGTAGTTAATGTATGATTCAGTACCTCTATTGTGAGTCCCGACTAGATGGTAGGTTATAGATAAATCGTCAAACCTCAGCATCAATCATATGATAGATTCGATTAGCTCAAATCCAGTTGTGACTTCTATGAAAACTCTTTTCTATCAGTCACACTATTGTGGCCACATACTCTTGAACTTAGCCTCTCAAATCTCATAGGACTACTTCTCTCTATCAAGATCAATAAATTCTATCTTGATGCGCACCCTATCCCTATAGTGGACCAACTGTCACCAACATTCACTATAAGGACTCATTGAGATCCATGTTTATGTGTCAGTCAAACTTCAGCAGCTTCACTATAAGTAGTAGTACCATCTCAAGTCAAAGGATCAGTCACACAACTACAGTATCGAAATAATCACTGACGATCGAATAAAAATTCAAGTGATCTCTTATATGGTCATGCTCAGTACTAGTTGTTCTCTAATAACTATCTGCACTCATCGTCCTGTGTCTCTACACAGTAGATCAGAGACTCATCTATCCTAAAGGAAGTGATTTGTGCATCATTCTATTCAGATCAATCACCATCCTCATGATGATCCTATGATTGAAAGTATTTAGGAATTAAATACATGTCTCTAATTCTCAACACCTTAAGAATATATATCGAAACTAATTTCATGGATGATTTAAGAACACATCATACTTGAATGAAAAAGAAATTACTCTTTTATTGATCATATCAATATATTAAGTACAAAATTATGTCCTAAAATTATTACAATATGTCAGTCATATTGGCTTCTAGGATATACATCTAACAAATAGTGGGTCAAACTTAACTAAGAAATATGCCAATAACTGTTAGGTGAGGCTATAGGACTTAGAGATCAAGTCGCTGTAACATGCTTGGAGAAGTATTTAGACAAAGAGTTATCCATGCATTGATATATGCATCACCAATAACTGTTAGATGAGGTGCCATGTACCAATGAGACTGCAGTATCCACTAGAATCACTTATCGTGTTAGGATTTTCGTTTCTCCACTCAAGGAGTGTGAGAGACTCAAAAAATTAGTGAAAGTCTTTATTTATTTTTAAAATTTTTAGAACAAACTATTACAAGTACAATCATCTAATTAAATTTTTACTCTCTATAATCAATTCTTCAGCTTTCAATCTTCTAGCTCGAATCTTAGATATCAACCACTTAACTGAAATCAATTACATATTCTAGCTCAAAAATCTAAAAATAGTTTTTAACTTTGAGAACTTAAGCCATGTCCTTGATCAGGTTAATCCAATGTCATCAGCTTGTCCAATTCATGGTCAACGAGCTATATTTGATAAATAGTTGGACATTGACAATTAGATTAAGTGTTATAAATTAGACTTCATAGTTGATAAAATCCAATATATGCATAAGAACATGTAGACTGTCAATGATATACTGATTCATCTGCAATAGTTATGAGATGATCAGAGTCGCACAGTGTATGAGATGTGTGATGGGCAGTTTGTTCATGATCGATGATCAAAGATATTGAAGAGCTTGAATAGTTCGACATGACCATGCATAAAAAATTGTTAATAGATTTGATCCTATAATTTTTAATTCATATGGATAGTTTTTAAAACTATTATATGAATAAATATTATAGCACCTTAACTGAATTGATCAATATGCTGGTAACTAAGGGATCTTGAAAAGTTCAGAGGTACATACCTGGAGAATCTAAAGAAACATTTATATACCTTTAGAAGATATGTTGAATTGTTCAAAATTGATCTTACAATTTTTTTTCATTAGACTCTAGTGCATATTATGTACTTTAATATAGGGTCTAAGAAAGGAAGAGGATTGAGGGAAGGTGAAGTGACTCTTTTGAGTCGGCAATGGTGCAAAAGTTACATTAGGCCATGGGCACCTAATCTCGATGATTACCATTTAGATTTAGTTCATTATCATTTGCATGGTGATGCATTTATAAACTTATTTAAGCAAATAATCAATGCCATTGGGTTTGAGAGATCCAGAACCAAATAACCTGAAGTATATAGATGGTTCTTTTGACTAGATCATGTATGAGAAGAAATGATTCGCCGACTAGAGAAAATGGATCTTTGGGCTCATTAACTATTAAGTCATATCTAGTCTGTAAATTATCTCTTTGAGAATTAATGATCAAGCTATCCTTTTGTTGATCAAAGGGATAGGACCACTGAGATACTTATCCTAGTACACATACGATGTGCATGGCCCATTTGATGAGCCAGACTAGGACGTTATCACTACTTCATCAGTTTTACCAATGAGCAATTATGGTATCAGTATGTATGTGAGATACAAATCTGAAAGACTTTGAAAGGTTCAAAGAATTTAGATGTGAAGTAGAAAATGATAAATCAAAAAAATTCTAAAGGTACTTCGATTTGATTGAGGATACAATACCAAATAGAAAATTTATTGATTATTTAAAGAGAATGATATAATTTCATGATAGAATTTTCCTGGTACACCTCAGCTCAATGGGGTATCTGTGAGGAGCAATGATGCTATATGAGATATGGTCCAGTCAATCATGAATATTACTAATTTAACTATTGTTTCTTTAAGAATAAGATTTAATTTTTGAAATTTAAATTAGGTTCAAGTTGGTTTCACTATACCATATGAGATATGATATGGTGGATAAGTTAGAAGATAGATCTGTGAGGACTCATTTATGGGGTATCCCAAAAGGGTTTGGGATGTCACTTTCTCTTCAGTAGTTTACAATGTGATTGTAAGCAATCATACTATTTTTTTGAAAATAGTGGGAGGATGAACTCAAAGAGAAAATATCTAAAGAACAACGAGTCATGAAATCTGTACAACCTTTTTAAAATAAGCTAGTATATGTAATAAATCCTCCATCTCGTAGATCTAGTAAGATCTCTCATCCTTTAGAAAGATACTTGGTATTCTTACAAAGGATTCAGAGAAAGTATTTCTCGAGGAAGATTGGGAACATGGGGATGATCTCAGAACCTACAATGACGTAATATGAGAAATTATGTAGTTACATGAAGATCAGTGGGAGGGTCCCATACTGACATCAGTTATGATGTGGTTACATATAGAATTTTTTTTTTCAAAGACCTAGGTTAAACATTTTGAAAATAAAGATCTAGAGATAGATCCTAAAAGGATGTTTGTTTTTCACAGACAAGTACATAGAAGAGGTATTGAAAGGATTCAGTATTGAAACCTCCAAGAGAGATCCGTTATCTTCTTAGGCATAGGTGTATGCCATACTATGTACTCAACTTGGTATATCTTGCTATGAAAGTCATGAGCAGATATTAGTTGAATCCAAGCTGGGAGCATTAGATGGCTGTGAAAAATATCCCTGAGTACTTGAGAAGCACTAAGGGATTATTCCTCATCTTTGAAGAAGGGTTAGAGCTGAGAGTGGGAGGACACACTGATGCTGATGATAGAATATCTACATCAGCATGTATTCTTAAGTTATATTGGTTCGGTATGTTGGAAAGGATCCAGATAATTGACCAATGGAAGCTGAATATACCATAGATGTGCAGGATGTATTCTGGTTCTTATGGTAGTTGCAGAACTACATGTCATACCATTGAATGCTTTGATATTATACTGCAAAGATAATGGTTCGTAGCCATCGCTAAGAAGCCAAAATCTCACCAGAAGTCCATGCACATAGAATAAGGATATACGCTAAACACCGAAGCCTGTTTTCAGAAGATGGAGCTCAGGTATATGGCAAATTGGCTTTAGTACAAGTAGAAGTTTGTTAGATGTGTGCCTAGAAGTCAATCTTAACTGACACATATTTTTCTTCAGAACATATTTTATACTTGATGGGCAGTCTTTATAACCAATCATATCATTTGTGTCCATGATTTATCCTAAAAATTAACAAAGATGATTTTGTATATCCTCAAAGTGCTAAAAATTTGAGACATACATCATTAGTGGTTAATTTTTAAATACTTCCGATCGAAAGATCATCACGAAAGACAGTGATCAATTCATGCAAGATCGGTGCATGGATCACCTCCCTTTAGGACAGATGAGTCTCGACTCTGCGGTGTAGAGACACTGGGATGAGAGTGTAGATGGTTGTTAGAGAATAACTTGCACTGAGCGTGACCAACATAAGAAACCACTTGAATGTCTACTCATTTATCAGTGATTTTATCGATGCTGCAGTGGTGTGACCGGTCCTTTAACCTGCGGGGTGTTGGCTATTCGCAGTGAGACTACTTAGTTTGACTGCACATTCTCTTGATCTCTAGTCATTCGAGTCCTTGTTATGTATGTTGGCTATTGTAGGTTCAGATTTACTGTTTAGAGTAGGATGCACCTAATAGAATATATCAACCTTGATAGAAAAGATGAAGTTCTATGCGATTCACAAGACTGAGTTCAAAAAATCTCTGATTAGAGTAAGTATGAATACTGAAAAAGAATTTTTACAGAATTTATAAATGAACTCAAGTCGAGTCAATCTAGCATATGACTAACGATGGGGTTCGACGAGTTCTCCATGACCTCCATCAAGTCGGAACTCACGATAGAGGAATTGTATCACACGATAACTGCACCTAAAAATTTATCTTTTCTGTTCTGCTAGGTTGCCACTACATACTGCTAGACGTCACTGGTGGATCATGAGAATTCACTAAGATCATTTTCAGATCAATGATCTTTGTTGAGGTGAGTTGGAATCATTTTAGCCCATCGAAAAGAGTTTCGATGATACTGTGATGGAGATCACGGTATGTCTTACTATCAAATAAAATAGAATTTAAGGGGTCACACATAAAAAAAGTATGGCTTGATCAAAGACTTGGATCATATTCAAATTATCAATCAGATTGATAGTTTGAATTTTAGAAACTACTAATTTGTAATCGTTATAGTTTTGGCAGCTGCTAATTATTAGCGCAGGAAGTTAATTGCAAATATCATAATTTTTTGAGACTGATTAAATTATAGATTAAGTCTTAATTAATTTAAATTAAATTTAATTTAATTTAATTTAATTTAATATTAATTAAGTTTAATTATCCAAATTAGATTTAGACTTCAAGCTTGATTGGATCAAGCTTGACTGTCTTTTCGAATTTGACTCGATTCGGACTCGATTTGAACCTGATTAAAATCCAACTTGAATCAGAAGAATCATGACTTAGAGAGCCCATTCCTTGAGACTCTCTCTCCAGATTTCATACTAAGAAGGAAGTGGGGCAATGATTTTCTCACTACTTTTGTTTTTATGTGCGTGGAAGGGGCCCCATCTTATCTGATTTTCTTTTTCTTCCAGATCTTTTTCTATTTGAATATGATTCAAAATAAGATAAAAATCTATCTAATTATGGTGTGGAAGAATTTTTTTTGTGCAACAAAAAAATTGGAGAAAGTGGGAGTGCGCTAATTATGTGCGTGAGATATGTTTCTTCCTCCTTCTCTTATCTCAATAAATCTCATCCCTTCTTTATGATTTGAACGCCCAAGATAAAATTGGATTTGATCTATTAAGGTGTTAAGAAGGGTTTGGGCATGAGATATGTGTGGTTGGCGCAACAAAAATAAAAGAGGAGAGGTGGCGTGCATGACATTAAAGAGGGTCTTCTTCTTTGCCATGTGGGTGGTGATCAACATTTCCTCTCCTTGCTTCCTTCATCTTCCATTCCTAAGATCTTATAGAGATCAGATTTAAAAGAGAAAAAGAGAGAGAAAAATAAAAGAAGAAGGGTTCTTCTTCCTTTCATGGTGATTTGGTTCAGATCCTGTAGGATCTGTGTGAAAGAGTTCGCGTAGCGATCTCTTTCTTTGAGATCTAGAATAAGAGATTTAGATCCAAGGCTGAGGAGCGAGATCTGCAAGGTGCTAGTATACTGGTGATCTTGATATTCCAATCAGACATCTCCGTATGGATACCATAGAGGCCGGGTGCATTGATGTGCAAATCTTAAAATTTGTAAATAAAACCGCAAGCGCACAGTGTGCAGAGTAGCACGACCAGCGAGTACGGGTCGATCTCACAGAGACTTGGTTAAAAATGATTTTCAAATCTATGCTCAAGCGAGCTTTAATGAAAATCGAAAATCGAAAGTTGTTTGCTAAAGACAATAAGACTAAGGATCTAGGGTTTTTGAATCCACTAGATCTAGATTAGGAATTCTACCTAGAATTTTTTTTATTGATCCTAATGACTACTCCTCTTGTCTTTCCTAAGCATAGATTATGAAGGGACTAAGGCCCAACGATAACCCATCAAGATTCTTTACAGGGGAGTAGTAACTAGGATCCCTTAGGGTTTTCTCCTCCTATGCACTGAATCAAGCATGAACTATGAAGGGACTCTGACCCAACTGTAGTTCATCAAAAATTTTGGCAAAAGAGGAAGAAAAAGAAACCCTAAGAAAAAGAAAGAACCCTATGTAAAATCCCTACTCATGATCTAGCTTCATCGCAAACCCTAGAAGGGATGCTTAGCTAGACATGATCTAAATCTACTTGCAAAATTTAAATGCAGAAAAATAAACTACCCTAATTTCATAAATTAAACTATCCTAATTGCATAAATTTAAACTGCATAATTTAAACTAACCTAATTGCATAAAATTAAATTGCATAAATTAAACTATCCTAATTGCAAGAAAAATAAATTGCATAATGTAAAGAGATAAAATTCATAAAAATAAGATTTTATATAAAAAAAAATTATTACAAAAATCTCAAAGCTCGAGGCTTGAGAAGAAAGCTAAAAACCCCACTATCTAGGGTTACAAGCTTGATCGGAAGGAAAGAATCATTAAAACAAGGGCCTTTGGGGGCTTTTTATAGGCATTTGGGGGTTATAAGGTTTTCAAAACTTTAGATGTGGGACTAAGAGTTTTAGAGGGCTGTTAGGGGGTTTAGGGGCTCAAATCTCGCTCAAAAAGCACTTAAATCCATCAAGAAACCTAAAAATTGTTTCAGCCGTCCGATCTTCATCTAAAGGACCCAATTCATCTAATAAATCAAGCCGGAAGCGATTCTGGGCCGTCGGATCACGATCTGGGTGAAGCGCTGCCGTTGGATCGCGCTGCAGAGATGGGATCAGGTCGGATGCATCGCGGACCGTCCGATCAAGGCGCTGGAAGATTTCGTCCGTTGGATCGCGCTGCAGAAGGATCCCGTGTTGTCCTAGTGTTTATTGATTCTTGCAATTGCCTTGATTACGGTTGGATCTTGACCGGCTGCGATGGTGGCCGTCCGATGGCGCAAAAATATGGAGCGTTGGATCTTGATCAGAGAAGATCGGACCATCGAGTGATGTGAAGTTACCAGGTTGCCCTTCGGACCTTCTTCTCTCTCCTCATGAGCCCTGGACCGCCGCGTGGATCGGGCTCGCGATGCGTTGCGGTGAGCCGAGACTCGCTGATTGGCTGGTTTATGGTGCGCCGATGGGTCCATGGTCCAGCGCCTGTTGCTGTGGACCAGGCGGCTAACCAGATCACCAAATCAGTTGATTTTTGATCAATTTTGACCTGATTTGACTCGGGTTTGACCCAATTGAGTCTTCTTTCTTCATTCTTCAATTTCTGGGTCAATTTAACTCCGTTTTGCATAAAATTTACGCCGTTGGAATCCTCTTTCCTTGTTCTTTCTATTGATGACCTCTTCTTCTGCAAAATATAATAACAAGTATCAATTTCCTAATAAAGTTAGATAATTTAGATATTAATTGATACTTTTTATGTCAATTTGTGACATAAATCACACCCCCCAACTTAATCATTGCTAGTCCCTTAGCAATGTACCAAAATAAGATCATATTCCAAAAAGATCCTTCCTTTGCAAATTAATTTAAGATCGAAATTCAAGAAGTTTTCTAGTATTACTAAGTAATGAGCTTCGAATTAGAATCGGTAGTCAGTCTACTTAGGAGCTTTCTTAGAGTACACTTAAAGTTTTATAGCACTTGTGTGAGTGATAACTAACTTAGTATTTCAGTATTAACTTGTACAGGCCAATTGTATCATTTTTCATAACTTAGTTCGATTAATTTTCTATACACCCCAGATTAAACAAAGAACTAAGGTAGCTTTCACACTGTTTTTTTTTTTTTTTTTTGCTGAGCATCCTGGCCTTCCCACCACCGTTTGACGGAATCTCAACACTTGACTTAGGTGAAGAGACCCGGTTACTAGGCTTAGGGCAATCCACATTTACTCTGTGTTTTGCATTTTATTTCAGGCAGGTAGCTCTTTCCTTAAATTCAAATTTCTTCAATTGGGGTGTAGAAAAAATTATCTAATTTAAATAATACTCAAATCCTTAATTGGCCTTACAATTAACACCTACTTTACCTTGTTAGTGTGCATGTGCAATTGGAAGTGCTAATAGTCTTTAAATGACCTAGGCCACCAAGAGTCTAACCAGCTAATCTTCTCCGTACTCACTACATTTATTAGCAAATACTTTCTAACTTACTCTTATTTCTTTTCTAGATTAATTTATTTCAATTTTTTTTTAATATATTAAATGCAAAAATAACTCATAGTGGAAGGAAAAGGAAATGATAACACCTGATTTTGTTCAAGCTCTCCCCCCAACTTGACCGACATTTCCCCAATGGAGTTTATCTAATTTATTTTCCTAAGCAAACTGAAAACAAAGAAAGCATTAGAAATTAAATAAGCTGGGTTGCCTCCCAGAAGTGCTAAGTTTTATGTCTTCAGCCAGACCAAACCTCGAAGCAATTTAATCAGAATAAGTTGGTTCATAAAGAACCATGGCATCTTCAACAGTCTCGACAGGTAATTCCAAGAATGGTTTTAATCGTTGACCATTAACTTTAAAGATAACACCATTACTTGGATTTTCTATCTCAACAGCTCCGTGTGAAAAGACTTCCTTTACTAAAAATGGTCCTGTCCATCTAGACCTAAGCTTTCCTGGAAACAGATTAATCTAGAGTTATATAAGAGCACCTTTTATCCGATATTGAAAGTTTTTCTCATAATTGATTGATCATGAAATGCTTTGGTTCGTTCCTTGTATATCCTTGCATTTTCATAGGCTTCATTTCTAAGTTCTTCTAATTCATTCAACTGAAGCTTCCTATGGTTTCCAGCGTCGTTCAAATTTGTATTTAGTTGTTTGATGGCCCACATGGCTTTGTGTTCTATCTCAATAGGCAAGTGACATGGTTTACCAAACACAATCCTATAAGGAGACATTCCTAGATTGGTCTTGAAAGCGGTTCGGTATGCCCAAAGTGCATCAATTAATTTCAAAGACCAATCCTTTCTATTGGCACTAACAGTTTTTTTCAGATCTGTTTGATTTATCGGTTTGACACTTCAACTTGCCCACTAGTTTGAGGATGATATGGTGTGGCCAATTTGTGGGTGACATTATACTTTTTCATCAATGTTGCAAAAGGTCGGTTACAAAAATGGGTTCCCCGATCACTAATGATTGCCCTAGGAATACCAAACGGGAGAGAATATTTTCTTTAAGAAACTTAATGACCATTTTGCTATCGGTGTTCTACATGCAATTGCTTCTACCCATTTTGAAACATAATCAACTGCTACTAGAATATATTCATTTTCAAAGGAATTTAGAAATGGTCCCATGAAATCGATCCCCCAAACATCAAAAACTTCAACTACCAAGATTGGGTTGAGTGGCATCATGTGTTGCTTGGTGATTCGACCCATTTTCTGACATTGAGCACAACTTTTACAATATTCATGAGCATCCTTAAACAAATTGGGCCAATAAAAACCACATTGGAGAACCTTAGCCGCAGTTTTCTTAGACGCGAAGTGACCCCCACATGCTTGATCATGACAAAAAGATAAAATATTCATGACTTCGTTATCTGGGATACACCTTCTAATAATTTGATCAGGACATTGTTTAAAAAGATAAGGATCATCCCAAATGAAATACTTCACTTGGGCAAAGAATTTATATTTATCCTGCTTAGTCCAATGAGAAGGTATCTTACCTATGGCTAAATAATTTACAATATCAGCAAACCAAGGTTCAGTAGACACAGACATGAGTTGCTCATCTGGGAAAGATTCATTGATGGATGGTTCACTAGATGGTGCGACTGGAATTCGGGACAAATGATCTGCTACAACATTCTCAGTGCCTTTCTTGTCCCTAATTTCTAGGTCAAATTCTTGAAGGAGCAAAATCCATCTGATTAAGCGTGCCTTGGTATCCTTCTTTGCTAGGAGATGTCTAATGGCTGAGTGATCGGTGTAAACAATGGTGTGGGTCCCAACCAAATAAGATCTAAATTTTCTAAAGCAAAGACAACGGCAAGGAACTCCTTCTCAGTTGTGGTGTAGTTAAGCTGCGCATCATTTAAGGTTTTACTTGCATAATATATCACTCTAGGCAGCTTATTTATCCGTTGACCTAAGATTGCGCCCACAACATGATCGGACGCATCACACATTAATTCAAATGGTTCAGACCAGACAGGAGGATGAATGATTGAAGCTGATACAAGTGCTTTTTTTAAAATTCAAAAGATTCCAAGCACTCATGAGTAAATTCAAATTTAGTATCCTTTGCCAAAAGATTAGTCAGTGGACGTGCTACTTTGCTAAAGTTGGCAATAAACTTTCTATAGAATCCAGCATGACCTAAAAATGAACGTATTTCTTTCACAGATTTAGGTGGTGGAAGACTTGCAATTAGATCTATTTTGGCCTTGTCCACTTCAATCCCCTTTTTAGAAATGACATGGCCAAGAACTATTCCCTGTTTGATCATAAACTGACATTTTTTCCAGTTGAGAACTAAGTGCTTCTCCTTACATCATTCTAGAACTAATTGCAGGTGATTCAGACACTCGGAGAAGGTTAGGCCAAAAACAGAAAAGTCATCCATAAAAATTTCTAGAAATCGTTCTATCATATCTGAAAACATGCTGATCATGCATCTCTGGAAGGTTGCCGGTGCATTACATAGTCCAAAGGACATTCGTCTACAGGCAAAAGTACCAAATGGACAGGTGAATGTAGTCTTTTCTTGATCTTCAGCGGCTATTGGGATCTGGTTGTAACCGGAGTATCCATCAAGAAAACAGTAAAACTCTTGTCCGGCTAGCCTTTCCAACATTTGATCAATAAATGGCAAAGGAAAGTGATCTTTCCTTGTCGCAGCATTCAACTTTTATAGTCTATACAGACCCTCCATCCCGTTTGGGTCCTAGTTAGGATAAGTTTGTTTGCATCATTTTGGACCACTGTTACCCCAGATTTCTTGGGTACTACTTGAACTGGACTTACCCAAGAGCTATCAGAAATAGGATAAATTATTGCACTATCTAGGAGTTTCAGAATCTCCTTTTTAACTACATCCTTCATAGCTAGATTAAGCCTTCTTTGGGCTTCTCTTGTTGGTTTAGCCTCTTCCTCTAAGTATATTCTATGTTGAACTATAGAAGGGCTTATTCCTTTGATATCTGCTATGGTCCAACCTATTGCTTCTTGATTTGCTTTTAGAACTGACACTAACTCCTCCTCTTGCTTGGGATCTAGGTCTGATGCAATAATTACAGGCAAAGTTTTTTTGGATCCTAGATATGCATACCTGAGATGTTCTGGAGGGGTTTCAGTTCTAAAATGGGTGCTTTCTCTATCGATGGTTTAGGTGATGATTTCACCATCTCAATGATTGGTTCAGTAGGAAGTGTCGATTCCTGATTAATCTGATTTTCTTTAAGTATTTCATTGACATCCTCAGACTCATGGATTAATCAGGGGTTAGACTCTAGGTCGACTTCATCATCACTAATGTCAATGGATTCATAAATACCATCTTGGACTACATTGACATCAGCATGAGAAGAGGATTCCTGTTCTAAGTTAAAAACATTAAGCTCAATGGTCATATTCCCAAAGGATAACTTCATTAGACCATTTCGACAATTGATTTCAGCATTGGCCGTAGCTAAGAATGGTCTTCCTAAAATGACAGGTATATGTCCTTTAGGATTCGCAACTGGCTCAGTCTCTAAAACAATAAAATCTACAGAGAAAATAAAATTTTCAACCTTTATCAGAACATCCTCGACCATTCCCTTAGGGATCCTGAGAGATCTATCGGCTAACTGTAATGTGATCCCAGTAGGTTGAAGTTTTTCTAATCCTAGTTGCTCATACACCGAATATGGAAGGATATTCATACTAGCTCCTAGATCTAGCAAGGCCTTTTTTATATTGGTTTCTCCAATAACACAAGAAATTGTTGGAGCTCCAGGGTCCTTATATTTAATTGGCACATGGCTAGATAGGTATGAACTAACACTTGCAGCCAAAAATGCTTTCTTTGGTACATTAGTGGTCCTTTTCCTAGTGCAAAGATCTTTTAAAAATTTGGCATAAGTTGGAACCTGATGGATTATATCTAAGAGAGGAATATTAACTTGGACTTGTTTAAATACCTCTAAAATTTTGTCTAAATGTTCAGATTTATTAGATTTCAGTCTGTTTGGAAAAGGAGCTCTAGGACTTTTAAGTACTGGACTAGGTAAATTTTCAATTTCTGGTGCTTGAGGTTGAAAGGTAGTAGTTTTAGATGGTGACTCGACAGATGAGTCCTCTATATCATCAAGTGCAACTACCTTATTGTCTATTTATTTTTTCGATCTTAAGGTATGAATGGCATTTACACCATTAACTTGGTTTTCTTGTTGGGGTCGTGGACCATTTTGGTTCCTAGGATTTGGCTCAGGTTGTCTAGGTAACCTACCATGTTCTCGTTCACTAATGATCAAAGCCAGCTGACTTACTTGCATTTCTAGACGGACTATAGCTTGGGTGTTATTATTTATGAGTTGACCCATGGTTTGCATAAAGCTGGTATGTGTCTTCATCATGGCTTCTAGGCTTTTCTCTAAAGAGGTAATTTTTTTGTCATTATCATGGAAGCCTGGCGGGTTGTTCATCACTGGGTTGGACCTTAGATTTTGTTGATTGAAATTTGGATTGCCTACATTAGGATTCTGGGACCATGAGAAATTCGGGTGATTCCTCCAACCTGGGTTATATGTGGGTGCATAAGGATTGTTCAATGATCCTTGATAGGTGGAATTCACTTGTGCATACTCATTCGAGTAGGAATATTCTTCTAAGACATGGTCTGGTGCATTGCACCCTTTACACATGGGTGCAGATATTTGATTTACATTGGCTAGTCTCTGTAATTCTAAGGCTTTCAATCTACGTGTTAAGGTTGCAATCTTGGCCTCTGATGCTAGGGTTGGTTGAATTTGATGCATTCCTCCTCTTGAAGGTGTAGCTTTATCAGGTTCCCTAGTTGTTTCCCACTGTAAATTTTTCTCGGCTAGGTCTTCTAAGAATTGCCAAGCTTCAGTAGTTTCTTTGTCCATAAATTGGCTTTGGCACAAGGACTCTAGCATGGTTCTTGAGTTTGAATCTAACCCCTCATAGATGATCTGGCATAGTCTCCAAGTTTCTATTCCATGGT
The DNA here is from genome assembly GCF_000442705.2 of Elaeis guineensis. NCBI lineage: Eukaryota > Viridiplantae > Streptophyta > Magnoliopsida > Arecales > Arecaceae > Elaeis > Elaeis guineensis. The sequence goes on along the minus strand of NC_026004.2, from coordinate 29,522,774 downwards.
GTGGACATTGGGTCAAAAAATTCTTGAAACGATCAAAGTACTTCCAAAATGATTCACCAGCTAGTTGATAAAATTGATTTATTTTATTCCTAATCCTAGCTATTTTATGATGGGAGAAATACTTTTTCAAAAATATTCTCACAAAGCCCTCCCAGGTAGTGACAGAATGGTTTGGCAGACTATAAAGTCACTTCTTAGCATTATCCTTAAGGGCAAAGTTGATTAATCTAAGTTTGACCTCATCCTCTGTTAATTGCAGTTTCATGGTTGCACATACCTCCTCAAATTCTCTAATAAATATATAAGCATCCTCTAATCCTGTGAATTTTGGAAGCATATTTATGATTTGAGGTTTGATTTCAAAATTGTTAGCTGAGGGTTGTGGCAACCTGATACAAGATGGTTGGATGGAGCCAACTGGATAACACAAATCCTTAAGGGTTATGGGTTGGATTGGTTCAGCCATTGGAACAACAGGAATTGACTCAATTCTAACTAGACGACCCGACACCCTTCTCCACACACGAGGTGTACAGTTCTCGATGTTTATACAATTTTTTTTTATAAAATTTTTATGTATAAGAAAAAAAAAGAAAAGAGAAAAAGTTCTAAAGAAAAGATCCTAAGGAGTCCTAAATCTAAAGAAAAGTAACCAAATTAATTTAAATTTTAATAATTTTTTTTTTATTTTTCAAACAAGTGAAACAATAAATTAAACTCAATCTATCCTAGGGTTAACCTAAATCTAGACAGCTCCTAACTGTTCCAAGATGACCCTTCAAGCCTTCCAAGTGGAGATTGATCAACTAGTTAGCCAGGTAAGTATAAGAGGTGGGAGGTTCACTTATCGTTGCCTTTCTAGACACCAAACGAGTTGGCCAAGCCAGCAACTGAACCAATTTAACAAACCACCCTCAGGGACTTGCCTAGACACCAACTAATCAAACAACTCAAACTTGGTAGAACTCTTAGGGTTCCTTGTCCTATTGAGCTCGAATTCCTTAAGGTTGACGTCTAATTGATTTTAAGATTAAAGGTCTAGGTAATGCAATATGATGGAGATGATTTTTGGGCTAAGAAAGGGTAATGAAATCTCCACCTTATCTTTTTAATGGGTTGATGCCCTTAGATTAATTATGAAAATGCAAATGCAAATAAACAAGATGACCAAGAATGTAAAAGATTTTAATTTAGAATTTTTTTTTTATTTTGATATTTTACTTCACGATTATGAAATGTCTTTTGTTTTGTTTTATTTTTTTTTTTTTTATGATTAAGTAAATTCAAATGATTAGGTCTAAAAGGAAAAGTAATTAACTAAAAATAATAAAAGAAAAATTAAAAGCATACCTGAGTTTTCCAGCAATCACCAACTAAATCTAGAAACCTAAAAGAAAAAGAAAGAGAGTTATAAAGTACGAAGAATAAATATTTGAAAATAATTTAAAACGCCAAATCCCTGACAACGGCACCAAAAACTTGATGTGCAAATCTTAAAATTTGTAAATAAAATCGCAAGCGCACAGTGTGCAGAGTAGCACGACCAACGAGTACGGGTCGATCCCACAGAGACTTAGTTTAAAAATGATTTTCA